>NW_020273533.1:2296-257645 GCF_003268045.1 Sipha flava | reverse complement strand
TCTCTCTCTCTCTCTCTCTCTCTCTCTCTCTCTCTCTCTCTCTCTCTTCTCTCTCCCTTTCTCGTTCACCGCCGGCACAAAATAAATATATATATAAAAAAAAAAAAAAACATTATGCGCCTGCCGCCGCGAGACAGAGTAAAACGTATTTATCACTTTGTTTAAAAAATAACCATTTATCGCGAACGACTGCATTATGAATAATAAAATAAACATGTAGGTACCGGCTTTTAATTGCACGTTTCCGTTTCGTATTCGTAACGAAAAAAACTGCTAATTTCGACTTGATTAATGAGATCTTCGCCTAATGTCGATGACAAAAGTTAATTTTAAAGTTTTCTTTTTTTTTTTTCACGTTCCAATAACAACGGTGACATAATGACCAGAGTTTTTTTTTTTTTTTTGACCAAACTATTAGTCTTGTGTCAAAAACGAAATATACGTTTACCACGATTATAATATTATATTTCGCTGTGCTAACAAATTACATATAATATGTTATGAAATAATTATAGCGTTAACGTCGAAACGATAAAACAAAACTCTAAAAACGCTAATTCAATTACGAGGCGGTAGTAATCGCCGTAAATTATAACACAAATGTTCGTCGTTTGCGTGTTATTAGCATCGACCACTATAAACGATCGTAAGCCACTCTTATGACGTTAAACATATTTTTGCGTATATTACGTACGTAAATAGTTTAATCTACTGGACGGGTCGAACGGTAAATCGATTGTTTTCGACGAAACGCTCGTCAGCAATAATTGTTCCTCGCACTATTTACCTCCGACGGCGATACACGTGAAACGATCAACGTTTGATGTGCGCGCAACAATGCACACGTCGAACACAATACGAATAATAATAACCGCTATAAGCGTCCCGGTCTGCCGAGAGTACCGGTTACAACGATGAGATACGTACAATCAGTGGCGTACATACGGTGGGGGGGTTCCGGGTTCAAAACTCTCCAGGGTCGAAAAAAAAAGAAATTTTTTTTTATTATTGATGACGTGTAATATATTCGTAGTTTCATTATTACGCATTGAACTTAAAATATACAACTATACAAATATTATGATAATTAAATAATTATATTGATAGGTGTTTGAAAAGTTTTGTTAACTATGCTGTATTTGTATATTCCAATAGTTATTAATTTACTGTAATGTAAAAGTTAACTGTAAATTGGTAATTTATCTTATTTATCTGTGCAACGAAAAAAAAAAGATAACGTTTATTTTTGTTAACCCCCCCCCCCCCCCGCAAATCAAGATTGAATGTACGCCACTGCGTACAATATCATTCGTATCCTCTTGCTCTTACAGTGTAATGTTGGACGTCGAACACAAATCAAGCACGCGGAGTAGGCGCAATAACGTCGATTTTAGACGAAGACGAACCCACGGATTGTGAAACAATTCGAATTGGACTTATAATAATTTACTCAATAGACGCGTACGTCGACGAGATGGTCTTCCGGTAGCGGCTCAATCATGTTTTCGGAACAGCTGTGCATTTGTACTTGCAACACGTGCGCGTAGTAATTACTACATAAACCGTCTCCGACGTTCGGCGAAACGATCTATGACGTACCGGTTCGATCGTGAAACGAACTCGATCCGAGTAAAGATCACTGTGCTGGGCTTTTTTTTCGCGAGCGCTTAAACTGTTTGAGAATTTCTTTTGCGGCCGAGAGGACGAAATTCGAATCCGTTCCGTACGCTTATACGAAATGAATTCTATCCGTTCGGATATATCGCACGCCAAAACATACCGGCGTAGGCGTAGGACTGTACGGGTTGTTTGAAATGTATTCTCCGGTGAAAAATATGTTGTTTCTCGACGAATGTCATTCGGACGCCACAATGCAGCCCCTCCTGTGCGCTTTGTGTTGGAAACGCGCGAACACACGCCATTGAAATCTGATTATGCTGCGTTTAGTGTTCTAATACCAATAGATAATATTTCGCTCGCGATAAAACTCCGCGTTGCGACATACGGATTCGGTGCGAGTCAGTGTACGCGTATCGTATGTTGTACGCACACAGCGGACAACGGAAGTACGATGTAAATGACCCGAAGCGAAAAAAAGTTAAAAAAAAAAAATTCACTTTACCATAAATATTAAATTATACGTCGTGAATTATAACACATTCACGGTTTATGTTATCTGGTTCCCGAACTCATGGACAATAAAAATACCGAGAAAGAGTGTAAATTCGCAAATCATGCGATACCGCGAGAATGATTATGATAGCGGTTTATGGTAAAAACTTGTTTTATACGAATTTAAATGTCAGATGAGTGTACACTCAGGGACGCCCACAGAAATGTAGCTCAGGGGGGGCAAAAAAATTGTAAGTACCTAAATACTTATAGGAAGATTTACTGCTACATATTTCATCGACTCATATTTTGTATTACTATCATTAATAATTTTTTAAAAATCAAAACTCATTTAAGTTTATAAAAAATTACATAATTAGTTATTATTTTTAATATTTATAAGAAAAAATATAATAAAGTTTAAACAAAAAACAACTTTATTTGATTGAATTCGCATCATATTTTATTATTTTATTCAAAAAGTAATAACAATCTCCTTTTGTTTGAAGCAAATAAATTATTTGAATTATCATTTGTTGATTAAAAAAATGTTAGATACTTGTTAGATACAAGGATTGTCGAATAGTCACTGAATACCCAAGATCAGCTTTATGTAAAATAACTTCCAATTTTGTAAGTGACGCGAAAATCTCAGGGGGGGCAATGGCCCCCACTGGCCCCCCCATCCGGGCGTCCCTGTGTACACTGCTGTACTATCTATGATGGCCGGCTCATTACATTTAAGGAGTTTAATTACGCAAGCACTAATTATTTTCCATATAAATGACAGTTGTATTATGGTTTCATAATAAAATGTTCGTAGTTTATTTGTTTGTAAGTTTTACCTTCCGTGTGCAATGTACACTGTACCTGAACACGCATTAAAATAATTAATATAATTCCTGGAATATTTTATTGTGTTCATGTAGATAATAGATAAGAAAATGAAAATGCTAATAAATAGCAATAATAATAATGCTAATAAATTTAATTTTCGTAAAATTATTAAATAATGTAAAATAGTTACAAACATTAAATTAGTTTAGTATATGTTTCTATAACTACGTTGACACTTAAAATATTACTTTATTACAGCGGAAAACAATAAACACGACTTTTGTTCGTAAACGCTATACATGGTATATATGATATATTTAAAAAAATAAATTTAGTTTGTATGATGTTGATGGTTTTTAAAAAATCACTTTACGTTTATAATACAGGGGATACATGGTTTAATATTCAAATCTGTTTTTTACAAATATCATATAATTATTCAATAAAAGTAAAAGTTTAAACTTTCATATTTTTAAGTTTTATTCAAAATATTTGAAAACTATACCAATTTGCATAGAACATATTAGAATTTTTAAAATATCATGTAATATTATACTCAGCCGTCTATTTTTTTTTCTTTTCTGTAAAGTCAGAACATTTTTCAATGATTTAAAACCGAAAAATAATTTAATTTTGCAGTTAATATTCTTATAATAATAAAGTATAATTAAGTATATAAATAATTTATTAATATTTTTTCTTTTTAGGTAGAAAAATAATCCTGTAAGACGATTTTTTTTTAAAGCGAAACTGATCGTAAATATTTACACATATCAATAACAATCCAGGTGAGAATTTTTTTTTTTTATGTAAAATTATTTTTTTTAATAATTATATGTTTATTAATTATATCATTAATTTAATAATACTTTGTATATCATTTTTTTTAAAAACAATTCACAAATAGAAATAATAACAATCATCAATAATCGTCAGTGAATAGCCAGATAAAAAAAGAAATAGATAAATAGATAAATTGCAATAAAAAGCGAAACACCTACAGTTTTTTTTTTTTTTTATTTAACTTTCAACACAAAGTTAAAATTTTTGTTATTATATTTTTAGTCTTATAAATTTTTACATTAGTTACGAGTTCACATTATGTAATGGAATATCGCACATTGATGGTAACTACTTCTTCAGAAAATACCCATTTCGAAACAACTTCCAAATAAAAAAATCTATAGCTAATAAAAAAATGGTTGGATTCGATTAGAACACTGATATTTTTTTCCTCTAATAATTTCTATAAAACGAAAAAAAAAAACAAGTCACATAAATGTTTTATATTTAGTTCGAACGTAGTTTTTTTTTTGTTTGTAAAACGACGCGGAAAAGATACGTGTATACGAGATTAGACACTATGTGAAAAGGTTAAAAACAAATGAAAACGCTGTATAAAGATTTTATCTTAAATACAATTTTACAAGTGTAATAAAAACCTCAGTGATATTTTATTGTATATTATTTTTATCGGTTCATAACTAATTCAATAGCGCGTGACTAAAAATGTATATATTGAGTACGCAGTGTATCATAGGAATGAAACAAGATCTCTTTTTTGTGCGTTTGAATAGAAAAATTAAAAAAAACTAAATCGGTTTTAAACGAATGTGTAGATTGTATAACCTAATTTCATCTACACACGCCCACAATTATATTTTTAATACATGCCCTATATTATACTAACCATAATATGTTTATCACGTATACTTTACTTAGGTGGTGTGATACAGCGACGAAAGGTACTTGCACTGGTTTTGTGATATTGCTTTTTCAAACCAATGTTGAAACACGACAAGAAACAAATGGTCTACATACTGGACGTTATTAAGACTTGCGACAGAATGATTTTCGACTATTATTTCGAATTATAAGATGTTCGGTCGTTTGGTAGATTAAAAAAAAAAACATGGTTCCTACATTATGGTAAAAAAATGTTCGTTCGATGTTAACACTCCGGTACGATATGTATATTAGTATACGCATTTCAAGAAGTAGTTACTTGCAACTTACTATAGACATGTATTACACTGTATGCATTACGTCTTTCTCTCTTTCCTAATCGTAAGCTTACGGAAAGAATCCAATCCCTAACGTACATATTACGTCTACTGTGCACGTATAATTATTACTATTATTATCCGTCGTAGAACAATACCAGTCGACACATGGCATATCATGCTGGCACGTGGAAAGCTGTATTATTAAACGGACCAGTAACCTTAATGAACTCAATAATAATTGTGCAGTGCACTGTATTTTATTTCATTCGATGCAAGAGGCACGCAGCAAACATCGTTGTGTTTAAACACATTTTTTTTTTTTTTTTATTGAAATCTGTTTTCTTTGTTTTTTATTTTTTAGACGAATGTGTAGGATGTAATTATATATAATCAAACCGTATCATATGTTTTATATTAATATTTAGTTACAACGATTAGTGTTTGTTCGTTATTATTTCTTAATTCGATTAAAACTAACACACGATATCACTAAATGAAAATACATTTTTATTACATTTGCTTTCAATTCGAGCCTGGTCCGTTCAGAAATGAAATGAAATAAATAAAAACAGTTTCCATAATGAATTACGATCTGATAACTATGACATAATAATTATTACCTCTGCCTCCTCTGTATTTTCGTACCAGAAACATGAAAGTAAAGTCGTGGACAATTTCTTGTCTCGTGTAATATTATTTAGTTGTTATATGCTATATTATAGCTGTGTAATTTATTGTGATTAATTATCTGTCATATAGTTTAATCACGCTGTGTAATATCGTGCGAACAAAAGTTGACAAATGGTAATTATATTATTATGTGTACAAGAAATAAGCGAATCGTTTGATTGTTGCTACGGTGTTATTGTGGTTTTGGTAAGACGCCGTGGGAAACATCGTAATTATTATAAAATAAAGTAAAAATATTTGCAAAGTTTTTAATGTAAATCATTTTTAGTAAAATACGTTAAATTGTAACTCACCTAAAGGCGTATTTTTGAGTTTTAAACTAATGTGTACGTAAAATAAAATTTAAATATGTATCGATCGTGTAACATTGTAAAATTATCATTATTAATGGTGTATATATATATACTTGATACAAAAACAACAGTGTACGATTATCGATAGGTAAGAAATTATTTTTAACGTATTGGTCCGATAAACTAGTACTTGAAAGAAATAGTGATTTTCAAAAAATATTATGCAATATTGTTTAGTAAAATGTATTCTAAGTATAGATCTATCATTTGTAGATTTCGAAATTCGATCAGACCAAAGAATACTTGTCAATATAATATTATATATATACTGTACTTAGAGCTGATTTCTGATGGTCGTAATCTCGTAGAGAGTTTCACCAGTATAATATTTTATTACCACTATAGTTAAATTGACACTAAAATAGAAGTAAAATAACATTCATTCAAAGATTTAGAATAAATTAATTGGAATCGTTTTGGTAGATTGTACATGGTAATAACATAAAAAAAAAAAATGATGTCTTCGTAATATTTTAGTCATTCAGCAACAAGTAGGTCAATCGGTATCATGATGACGTTCAAAATAGATGGTGCAAAATCGTGATTCCCATGCAAACGATAATTTTTTTCGCGTAGATACGTATAACATTACAGTGAGTAAAAATGACATTGTAACGTTTTCAACCAACCACATTACGCTCAATTAACCTAAAAACTAACATTGCTACAATGTTAATTTTTAGGCGAAACGATTATTCAAAATTAAAATAATTATTTTTTCTATTACTATAAATGGACTTTTGTTGACATTCTATTAGCATATTGGAGTAAATATTTGCTGCGAAACCCGGATTATTTTAATATTAATAAATATTTTATAGCTAATGTCTGTGTTACACATCAGTATAATTTTATAAAACAATACGTAAACATGAATATCGTAATAAAAATTAGAACATCCATAAACATAAATTTTTTTGTCTTAGAAAATGGTAACTTCGTTAAAAAAAAATTTAGCATAAAATTTACCTGGTAAAAATATCACAATTGATTAAAGATTTATAAGAAATTTAATAAAAAAAAATTGTAAATAATAATAATTTAATTGATGATTGATGATTGCTGATTAGCAGGTAATAATCACCCTTGGGTTTGCCTAGTTGTCATTAAGTTCCTACACGAATACAATTTATAACAAATACAAATTTCCTTCCCACTTTGTACAGACTCAGGACTGACAACGTAGTAAAATGATAAAATTTGTTTTGTTTTGTAAAAAAATCTAATCTAATTTTTAATTGAATCTTGTCCATATACTTATAAATAAAGACCGGATTTAATAGATATTACAACTTTTTATTGATACCAGCTAAATCAAATATGTATACGAAACGGATTAATTACAGTTTTCCTATTCAATTTAATAATGTAATTTTTTGCAATTTTCAACAATTTTTCAATTTTTGCAATTATTACAATTTTTGTATACTTCACTTGATATAATATACAAATAATTTTTTCTAAAGTAATTTTGAAATAAAAAATATAACTACGACATAAATTTTTAAATGAAGTATATGTAGTTTAGCATTTTTAAAATTATATTTATCTAAGTTATCAATAAAACTCAAAAATGTAGAAGAATCAAATAGTCATTACTTAACAGTTTTAATATAAAATAAAGTTAAGTAATAGTTTAGTGAAACTGAAAATATTTTGATAAATATTTCCGGTCCCAAATAGAAAAATAGATAATGATCAACTAAAATATGTCTTTGAAAAAATGTAGTATTTAAAATTATTAAAACTTACTCTGAGGTTATGGTAAGAAATGTTAATTTAGATATAATACCAAAGTTTTTAAATAATTTTTAATATGCACCGATAACAAGTGTAGAAATTGAATATACTTTATATAAACATATTTTAAGTAACATACAATACAATTTTCAAGAACATAATTTAGAGATGTATATAATTATAAATTTTAATTCAGAAAAACTATGTTTTTTGTATATATTATATTAATGTCCTTAATCTTATATAAGTAAGTAATTAATGGTTATATATTTGATATGATTTTACTATGCAGTTTTAATGTATTTTTCATTGCAATTCTGGAATATTTTTAGTGCAATTTACTTGTAATAACGAATAAACAAATTACATATATGATATTATGTATATGTATATGAATAATAATAATCTTTAAATTTTCATTATCATTGTCTATATAAGCGAAGATGATGACGAACTCCAAGGAAACATAAGAATACCGTATATCGTTTCTAGTTTCTTATACGTAAAGATTATAAACGTTTTTGATCATTGAGTAGTAAAACTAAAGCATTTTAAAAGCACATATCTAATGCTTTAATGAAACTAAAGGGATGGAATCATAGAGTAATAAAACTTTGAATTCATAGAATAAGATACTGTTACTCCATGGTCTCATTATAACTTGGTAAATTTGCTACTGCGCGCACAATTCCTCTTATCACATCATTATCACTGTTATATTCAAATATGATAAATTTTGCACACGCCAATTTGAATTATTTAGTATCAAACAATTATCCAATCCTTCACAACATCCAGAGGCGGATTTCCCATTAGGCACTGTAGGCAGCTGCCTAGGGTGGCAAAATTTGGGGGTAGCTAATTCTGTAGTGTTTTATTAGAAAACATCGTATGCAAAAAAAAATTGGAAAATTATTTACTTTATATTTACGAAAAATAATTGTATAATAATGGGTGCATTTTATTAATATGTTATCGTCGGAATTTTGGGGAAAAATAAATACCCCCACTGCCACACTATATTACTAATTCGACTGTATATTAATAATCCTATGCTGCTATTATGAAAATCTGTTTTTAATAAAATTTGGTGGACGTCCATTGATATTTTTTCAAAGTAGACTAATTAATAAAAGCGAAAAAAATAGTCTAAACATTCAAATGGATATAGGTACATATATTTATATATTTAATATTTAGATTAGGTATTTTGGAAGACTATAAAACTTTTTCGCCTAATATAGAGGCGGTAAATTGTTGGTGCCTATAGCCGTAAAAAAGATAAATCCGCCTCAGTCAACATCACTATATAATCAAAACTGATGAAACATCTGCACATTCAACATGTTTAAAATTCAAAAAATGTAATATTTGCTACCACACAATTCATTTCTTCTGCAACGATAATGTTATTTAAACAAATATTTTTAAGCACAAACATGCTTGTGAGTTCATAAGTTTAAATGACAATATTGAAAACAATGTTTTTCACGACATAAATATAACAGAGCAAAACATTTTAATGGATATGGTTGTATTTTATAGTCACCATAAAATGCACACAGATCAAATAGAAATTACTTGGGTCAAAGTTCAACAAATTAATATAATAATAAAAACTCGAAAAAAAACAAAAGAAATTGTACCATTTATGGTGTAAATAAAGAAAACATTTTCTAATAATTTATATCTATTAAATAAAAAAAAACTATAAAATTAAATTACGAGTCTGCATTTTGTAAACCTATTGACCTAAGATTTAGATTGAATATGTACCTATGCAGATCACTGACACTGAAATATTTCATGTCCCAAAATTCGCGTATATACAGCTGCTTTTCCTTGTATAAGGTTCGATTCTAATATAGGATATGTTTTTATCAAGCATAATTTTTACCTGATTTAGAATTCTTTTGTCTATATCATCGTATATGATAATTTCTTCCGTGTTTTAAGATTTCCGCTCTCTTTTATACCATATAGTATCTCGATTATACATTATTGTCGGTACTAGATGGAATCCCGAATTTCCCGTAGATAATTTATTTTTCTGTTTCTTTCAACAACTATATTTTATCTGTGATATTGATCATTTTTCTTTTTACGTACTTGTTAGATTTGAAACTCAAAACGTAGTATGAATTAATAAACGAATGACAGCGAATTATATAAAATCAATATCAATCATTTTTAAATAACAATAGTTTTTAAATTAACCGTAGAAAATAACAAGATATTAATTTATTAAATAGAAAGGTTTTCAAATAAAAATTTCATTATTTCATAAAATAATTCTTTAGGTATATAATGTTTCTTCAAATAGACGTTTGAGAAGTAGAGGGTTCATTGTATATTTAAAATACTTTCTAATAATACAATTTAATTTGTTATACTATTTAGTCGTTTATCAATATCTAATTCCGTAGACTCATATCTAACTCAGTTATGTAAATAGTTCAATTTTTCTTTTGTTATTTGGCTTTATTAGATTTAGCTAAATTCGTACTATAATACTCATATTACGCACCATATAACTATAGCAACATAGATTGTATTATAGACGCTTTCAACCAAAAGGTTTTAGTTTGTCATTATCGACTAGTATTTGTTGAAGACAATATTTTTGTTAATATTTATTGACGTCTATAAAAAGTGTTTTTCATAAAAAAAACAAGATAATTGACGTTGCAAGTGTTCTCTTTGTTGGCATTAATATACCGAAATAAATAGCAACATGGACAAAACAAGTGCAGTTGTTGAAGATATTGAATCTATTGGAAGTGAATTTGTGTCAAAATACTTTGACGCATTGGCGGGCAAGCCGAATTCATCGGTGTTACGTCAGTTTTTTCCATGAAAATTCAATTTATGTATTTGCACAACATGGACGGCCGATCACGAGATGCAGGGTCTATCTCTAATCGAATGTTTCGTGAAAATAATGAAATACACCGAATATACGGTATCGGTCCGTTCGGTGAACACCGCAGCAAGAGCACATTCGACTGAGTTCATTGTTTCCTCAACCTGTGAACTATTGCGCCCCGAAAATAATGTCCCTTTGAATTTTGTTCAGACGTTTGTTATCAAACGCGTTGCATGGACTCAAAAAGATTTTCAGATCATCGAGACACAGACTAAATTTGAGGATGAAATTGAGGACGACTTTCTTCCAAAAGCCGTTTCTATACCAATTTTAGCTTGTACGAATGTAGTGAAGAAAAAAGTTAAAACTTCCAATTATATTCTTTGGTTATCCCCTGTCGACAAAGGTATTGCGGTTGATGATGAACCTATAGAATCAAATTTAAAACGAACGGGCAATTCCAAAAAAAATCATTAACTTGGAGGCAGTTGTTGATATGGAAGTTGTAGGAACACCTCAGACTATATCCATGTCAACAGATTGTGATGGAAATTTGAAAAATTCCGACGCAAAAATAACGTGTTCGATTTATTCCAGTTCACCAATTGTGCAAAAATTAACCAACAAGAAATCCATTACAGTTGATGGTAAATTGAGTTATAAATTTGATCATGATAGAGAAAAGGTATCAAAGGAAAAGGTAGTTGAAAATCCAACGACAGAGATGCAATTCACCGTGAAAAATACAACTAATGGTAAGACTTCGTTTAAATTTATTCAAAATTGTATAGGCATAATTCTTATGAAACTATAAAAACGGTTGAAACTTAACAACGAGTAAATGCTATTATAAGTAATTAGTAAATGTTTCGAGTCGCTATATTTATGGTTTATAGAATAATAACCAAATAACTATTATTACACAATCAAAATTCATTAAAATTCCAATTTTCAATGATATTACATTTTTTAAGATTTACAAAACTTTCTTACGACATTGCAGTAGAAAACTATTTGTCGGTTATAAAGAAAGTCATTTGAAAAATGTATACAATTTTTTTTTTATATACAGGTAGTTTTTTTTTTTTATGATTTAATTACAATATAATTTTATTGAAAAAAAGTTTAATTAATAGCAGATTTACATCCTGCGTTTTTTTTGAAACATCCTATATTTTTTGTTTATTAAAAACTTTTTTTCTTTTTTTTTTAACTCACTAAAACTTTTTGAACTACTATTTTTTTTTTCTTGACTCAGAGGTCGATTGCAAGTCTATTAAAATGCGCTACAGCATTTATGTGTCACGATCACACGACGGCGGATATTCCGGTGCCGTTCATTTACACGGTCAAAATCGGTGTAAATTTTTTTCGCATTCATTTCCACCGTTTGCGTCGAAACTTGGGACAAGAAATGTTTCGACGTGATCTCAGTGGAAATCGTTTCTTTTTCGAATGGATATTTTTGTTCGGTCCCTGGTGGATTTGGTCCGTTCCGATTCCGGACTACCACGCAGTGTTTTTTTTTTTCCAACATCACAGTGTTTTTCAAATTGTTTGGCATGCGCCTCGTGGTCCAACGGAAAATTATTGTAATACTCGTTGTCATTGTCGTTGCAACCCCATATTGCGTCCACGGCGAAACTTCAAAATGCGCCTTTAGATATTTTTAATTAAAAAATATTATAATTATCAGATATTTTTGATTATTCCTTCAATTAATGTGAAGGACTTAACGTCCTTCAACACTTCAACAGTTCTTGTAATTAAAATATAGAACATTAACCGTTGTAATTTTTAACTTTTGACTTATAACTGATATGGTAATAAATTACGACTTTCGTCATGCAAAAAAAAAGGAAATCGACTATCGGTGCCGTTACGACGAAGCCCGATTAATACGCGACAGCATGTGGCAGGCAATTTTTGTTCGTTCTATGGTGTCGTGTCTTGAAATGTTGACCGCATTTTTCGAATCGCCGAATGAATACACTATTGTTTGCTGAAAATGGTAAATAATAAAAATAATTTTAAATATAATATAAATATAAAATAAAATAATTGTAAATAGCAATTCAGCGTTTTATACAAAAAAAAAAAAAAAAGAAGGATGACCATTGAGTTTTTCCATTTTTTTCCCAGTTTTAACGTTACGTGATTTATTATATCAAAACGAGTTCGTTTACTCAATAAAGGAGGCCAATCGCGTTATTGAATCGCGGAAAATATACTCGAGAAGTAATTTTACATCGGCATTAGGTACATTGCAATGCGATAGTTCTGCAGTCAATGATTGCGTGAATCACAGCGATGAAAATCGTGATCGCGGCCATTGTGAAACGGCTCCTCGACGAACATTGTTTCAATGTTTGTACATCGCCGTAACGTTACAATTTTGAGGCCCCGGCGGAAAAAATTATTTTGGATGTGCTCTGAGTCACCAAAACTCTTGCTGGCCCATGGATTATTTTGTAGTACAGTGATTCCTGTATTTTTTATCGGAAAAAAAATTAAAAATTGTTTGAACGCTTAATGTTTGAAAGTTGTTGATGACCATTTTCATCTGAAATATTATAGTTGGGTAATATTTACGACCAATTTCATTTGGTACATATAAAAAAAAAGAACAAAAAATAAAAAACACCGAGTATAAAAATAAAATAATTAAATTGAGAATTGTTTACATTTTCACCCGAAGAAGATTTGGTTAAGAATTAAAATACATAGGTTTTTAAAAACTAAATTAATTGATACGAAATCAAGTATTCAATGAAAATTTGAAGATTTTACGACTTATATTTTTTGATTTATGTACTATGAAAATTTCGATTTTGTTAAAAATCGGTATGCCGTTTTTTGCCGTTTTTTTTTTTTTTTTTTTTTTATTATTTTCCGTCAGTTTTCTCAATTATATGAAAAACTGTGGAAAAATTAAAAAATTTACCCCACAAAGTAACAATTTCAGATCGTTCCCTATCTTTTACTTATTAATTGGTGATGATTCAGACCAATCCTTCTAGTCGAAATCGTTAAAATAGACACAGTACAAAACAAAAAATATATCATTGTAAAACCAACACATTTTCCGTTTCTCTCAAAATCTAATAAACACTTCAGTTTCGACATTTTGTGCAATAAATAAATAGCAATAGCAATGATATTTCACGGATCATGGTGTTAAACCGTATATTATAAATTCGAGAGAGTATGACTTTGTGGGACAAAATTATGAATATAATTCACACAAAACGTTCGCGTCTTGAAATAAAAAAACGGCTTAAAAAATATTCAAAACATAACTAATCCAAAAATTTAAATACAATGGTCTACAGCTATTATTCTGAATTATATAGGTGCACACGTGTTGTAATTGTCGTGACAGTCGTTCGATTTGATTTTTAACTGCGGGTACGCTAAATAAATATCAACAATGAATTCAACGAGTACAAAAATGTATAACGTTTATAAGTGTAGAGAGTATGTTATACTGTTATTGTGAGAAATGGCGAAACAGCTTGGGATGGGTGCCAATATTTGTTGTTTTTATGAATTTTTAAAACACTTTGTGAGCCGTTTTAATAATATACCGAGTGTACATATTGAATTATTTAAAATCAGCTATAGAGAAATGTCTGTTTGCACTGTCTACGTGTTTGCCACGCCGTTGGTTACGATTTCGTAACAGTGTTTTGGATGCTTCAGATTATATTCTTATAGATTGTAAAAACGCTTATATTTTATGTTCACAGCTTGTCCGCGGAGTGGTCTGTGGCGGATCCATGTGAGTATCGTTCACGACAGACCACCTCTATCTACTGACCTTATTTTTATTTTTTTAGGTCATCGATTGAAATGCATTATACCACCCGAAAATCGTAAGACCTCAAATTACATACTGTTAAATATGTTCCGCTAACGATAAAACGTTTTATACCGGTGACCTAAATAAAGATACAAAAACAAGTGGGAGAACGCGTGAATATAGAGCGTGTATTGGTCAACCGATGATCGCAATTTTTCCCTCGCACAACGAGGGCCCGTATAACATACAGAGAGTCGGAAAACACGACTCGATTACAAATTTGTTGATAACAATAAAAACTTTTCCATTCGCATTACATGCAAACACAGCAAAACCGATAACACGTGAAAATGTTATTGAAGTTTCTGGGTTCATGGATTACTGTACTTGTACGTATTACGTATGAACAGATTATATCACATTATCGTATGATACATGTTGTCAGCCTAAACGTGTCACGCAGAAGCGATAAAATATATTATATTTGTATAATATATATTATTCGTATGCGACTGGAGAAATAGTCGTAGTAAATGATAGTGCAATACACGTTGGAGACGTATGACGGTTTTTGTTTATTTCTCCAGCGTTTTCGTCCCCTGCGTTCGTCGACCGTCTGAGCCAATGAATTCGACGAAAATATTCTGCTGGTACGTTGAAATAATTTTCTGTATTTCATGTTAAAACCGTTGCACACGCACCGCGGATGTTTTACAGTAAACTTTGAAATAATTTTCAAAACGCTGTGGAAATCGAAATATAGTTTCAATACACGAACTATAGATATGACAAAACCTACGCGGTGTTCATATCGTATATCGCCAGAGATACGCAGTCACACGATGTTTTAGAAATCGATGGCACGCCGCTTGGGGAGCGTTCGGGTATTACGTAAGCGCATTTTTTTGAACATTTTTTACCCCTCCCCTTCCCCCATATCGTCGTACATCAGACAGTGACTACCTTCCCCTTACGTCAAAATTTTTCATGAACCCTTCTGAATTCTTTTATTTTTGGTGGGTAGGTAAGAACACCTTGCCAAGTTGGTCGACAGTCTACCGTCCACGCATGACTCTTTACATCACCTAGTAGATCGCCTGGTCTTCCATGCTGTCATTCATCGACTTTCGCACGTTAATTCGAATTTTGATAGACATGACTTTCGATTTGAGACTCAGGCCCCTTTCCCCGTGTAACGAACCATTAGATTCATCGAACTCCTTCGCCACTGGGTCTGCTCATGTAATACTTGAATGCCCCTTTACATTCGACACGCGTACGTATAGTCAAAACAACGATAATTAGCGTTAGCTGGCAAATGAAGTGCATTAACAACCATTACTACTACTACTACCCCTTGTCGACCCACAGGCACCTTCACAGCCCACCGTGACTGTCGGTCGGCAGGTTGAGGTGCGGTCAGTGGCTGCGAAAGGGTCGGGGTGCTCATTTGGCGGTGAAATCAATTTCTCTTGGACATCGCGCGTCCAAGCGTACACAAACACGCACACGCACACACATCTAATAGTGTAAACGACCCCTTTTTCGTGTAAAAATGTACGACATGTCATGACGTTACTTATTTTGTGACGTATAATAATATGTATAGCTTCGAGAAGGAGGAGGAATTAAAAAATTATTTTTAAACTTTAAACTAGAAACATATTTTTTGCGGAATAATGTATTAATTATTATTATTATACTCTAGGCAAAAAACCAAACGTATTAACACGAGAAAATTAACTTTTATTTGTTATACTACACGAGAACCCGCTAGGACTGAGTTCAGTAAATTCCTTAATTGAAAAATAAACTTAAAAATAAATTACGTAACGAGAAGAGCAATTAAATTAGTGACGTAAAACGATTTTCAACGAATATACATAGTTTATTTCAATGTATTTTCTCGAAGTTTTATATTATCAGATCATAAATAGATTATACCGTAAATTTTCTTTAGCTTAACTTTTTTTTTTTTTTTAATCATTCAACAGTCGTTTCTCTTATTCGGAACACATTACTAAGTTAAAAACATCATATTAGAAAACGTTATTTATGTAAATGGACCGGAATCTAATTATAATGAACGTTTAAAATCAATTTTTATCAATACACTCGGATACTGCGGCTTTGTGACTTAGGGTGTTTGGCATTTTTCAATCCTTACACTTCACGCCCAAGAGTAATTCGTTGCTTAAGGATACTATTATTTTTATTTTACCAATTTAACGAACGAATTAAAACCAGGTAACTAATAGCTGCGCGAATTTCACATTTTCGACCACTGAATTAGGGGAAAGCTATTGACCACTTCTTCAACGTTATTAACATCTTCACTCGAGTGTAAGGCACCTTTACAATATATACCCTTCAAAATCGCAAAATTTGTATAGAAGTACTTTTCTCATTTTAAATTATTCTCAAAGAAGAACGTGCATCGTTTTCATTCTCCTAAGTGTCTTAGAATAAGGAGTGCAAATGTGATTGTTTGATGGAAATCCATTAACTGCTAGTACCTATACTACGGGTTTACCTTTTAGTGTAGTCAGCTTAGCGACGTATTTTAGCTAAACACAGAGATTCCTCAACATCATTTGGTAATATAATTTCTATTATACTTGTATATATTATACATTTATATGCACTATGAAAAAAAAAATAAATAAATTTTTCTTTTCCTTGTTGTTTTTTTTTCCAATTATTATTATTATTTCAGAGTAATTAGTATTTCAGAGTAAGTAGAAATTAACGAATTTAAAAGTTACGTCGTTACGCTTAGTAATAACTAAAAACCATTGTTTTCGACAAAACTTCCACTATAAGTTAGAACATATTAGATGACTATCACTGACTCGTTTCGTTAAAAATATCAAAATCATACTTACAAACTTTTCTCGAAAGGATATACGAATATTTATTGAAAAACCAAGTTCTATAACATACCATGCATACACAATTTGACTAACTTCACTATGATTTTTGATACAATACATATATCTATTTGGTAATTTACATAAAAAACAAACCCGCTGCGTACTAAAATATTGTTAGAACTATTTTTAACGATTATCATAATAATTTTACAATCAGCGTAATATGCCGTGCGTATGGATGGTAATATAACTAGAAATAAAATAAGAATAATAATTAAATATTAAAATTCGATTAAAAACGCTTGTGTAATATGCAAAGGGATTAACTCGTTTAACACAATGTACATGGTAAATATATTATAACAACGGGTTGAATTTAGGTGTTTGTTATGTTAGCTAGTATTTAATGTGTCCCAGGAGAAAGAGAGCGAGAAGGAATGAGACGGGTATGAGTTTAGAATATAAACAAATATAAATGCAACGGTAAGCTAGGCATGAAAAAATACATATTTTTTTAATGGATTTCAAGTGCATAAACTTACATATTACGTATATTGTGTAAATATTTTAAATCATAAGGTAACATGATAAATTATGAATTCATCGAAAAAAATGTATCTCAATAAAGTATCATTTTTTTTAAATATTTTTTTAAATTCAGAACGGAGTGAGAAATTTATCAATTTTACCATTTTTGTTTCTTTTTTTTCATATACATAAACATATATATATGTATAATTTGTGTTTATCATCACATTTTGGAACAATAAAAGTGCTTCGATTTTCAACATTTATTATTATTTATTATTAAAAAAGATAAATTTAATTTGTTTATTAAATTTAATTAACTTTAATTTGTTTAATAACATTAATGTATTATTAAAAAATAATAAATAATATGTTTGTTGATACCGAATTGTATGGTTAGGGTTAGGGTTAGGTAAACCATAATTTATTGTTAAACATTTTTTATAAATAATATTTATTTAATTTATAAATTTACATAAATCACATCTGTTTTGAAATTTAGATGAGGTACATATTATCTCGTACTATAAATGCACAGTTTTGTGACAGATATCTACTCAAAAAAATAAATTTATTTTTATTTTATCTGAATAATAAATGTTAATTTTATTTTTACCTAAATGATTATTCTATCTTTTATTTCTTATCATTATTTAGGTATTAAAAAAATGATCTTTATACAACACTGGCTATAATACCTACCCTTTTTCGATTCATTAGAGTAATAAAAATTTCCAAAATACACAGAAGATGTGAACATTTATGGTAAAAGTAGATGGAAAGAGCATCTATACTATACGCGCTTAAGTGTTGCAATGTTTACGGTACACAACACATACAACTATGTCAAATTCATAAGATGTTTAGACGAAACAAAATAATAACAGTTTTATTTTATTAGGTAATATTGTACCATTGATTAAGTGTACTTAAACCAATGAGTGTACAAACTAATATTGTCGAGTATCAGTTCAAAATAATGATTTACGGGATATTTCGTAATGTTTTTAATTTAACACGTAGTGAAAAATTGTAAATGTTTCACCGTCGTCATGACTTGCGAAACAATATATAAATAAAAAAAAAAAGCTGAAAAATTAAATAGTTACAATATGATTTATTATTACATTTTTTTATTTATTTATTATTGTAAAAAACAAATCTCAACGGCAAGTTCATTCAATAATGGTTGTGTTTCAGGATGTTTCTAGTTTTTATTTTATGGACTGTTATAAACAAAATTATGGTACAAAAATACCAATACCGATTACTATAACGTCATGTATTTAAACTAAATATTAATATTAGCTTAATACGAATTACAGTGTACTGACAAGAAAAAAAACAATACGACGTAGGTTCTTAAAATTTAGTTGCATGCCTCGTGGTTCCATCAGTAATCATAACATCATCATTGTGTCACACATAGCCTATGGTACTGAATTGCTTAAAAATAAGCCATTTCCATCGTTATTGAACACGGATCTTCGAACCATCATATTGGAAAATGCGATAAAATCTATATTGTAAACCACACCACGTAATTTAATACAGAAACCGATGTACTTATTTGCCAGCAATACATTTTTTTTTTTTTTTAACTCGATCGATGTTTGTAGTGAACTAAACATTAATCGGTGTATATGTTATAGCGTTGAAATAATCGAAACGTTCGTTAAAAGGTAAAAAAGTCCATCAAAAGTGAAATCGCAGAAGTATTTCAAACGTGAGTACCTACCGTTGAAATTGTACATTTGTACAGTGCGATTTACAATAAAATAATCGACCGAGCTCGACCATCGATATGAATCGATCTGAGAGGACTTCAACTCGTTACACCGTTTACATCGTTCGCCGCACTTGCGAAGCGTTCGCTGTCGCGTGAGAAAAAAAAAACACCCCCGCGTTGCTTTATTTCGCGGATGCAGAACGTGCGTTTATCGAAAACTTTATACAAAACCGCGCACGGCACCGCGGTGATGAATCGAAATCAGCCGGTTCGCAATAGCTGCTCGTAACAAATCGCCCCTAAAAGCAGCTGTTTAACCGCCAAATCACTCGGTGTACAATCGCCGTATTCAAACGAGAACAATAAACGATTGCGTGCGGGCGCGTGTACACGTTTGCTTGTTGCCGCGCGTACAGAATCCAAACTCCGAAGGGGTTGCGGAGGTGAGCAAACGAACAGTGTTTTTTTCTTTCTCCCCGTTTACTCTGACCGTTTGTGTACTGCGCAGTGCGGAACACTTGACCCGACGGTTTGGTTAATACTACAACAATACACGTTTCGGGGTGCGATCAACAACCGCGCCGTTCGTACCATTTCGTTTTATTCGGTGCGTTTACGGGAGCTGAACCGTCTTCTTAGACTGCATCGGCTGCGGTATATTGTGAACAGTCACGCGATATCCAACAGCTCTAAACGCACGTCAATGTAAACAATCAAATCCTTCCCCGTGCAGCGAGCGATCGAAAATATAAATAAACGCGCGCGCGTTCTAAAATCTCTCCGACGACAAAAATCCGCGGCGTCCGTCGTCCTCGGCGTTTTCATTAGTTTTCGGAAGTCGGATGTTAACGCGGCTCGGAAACGTTCCGTGCATTATACGTGAAGATAGAAGTAAAATCAATACATAATAATTTCCTCCGTACATTGTATTAATAATAATACAAGGGTGGCGTGGACCCTACCATCCGCGTACGTACGTATACGAACACGCGTTCGCTCGCTCGCACGACAACCCCAACCCCTTAATATCAGAACGTACGGTCTTGCATCTGGTGCGGCCGATACACGCGCGGATGATATTATCCTCGTCCTACGAGACGACCTCCGAAACGTGCGCGAGCGCGGGCAGGACACGGGGTCGCGCGCCGGCGGTGTACGTTCAGCAGCCCGTAGCCGTACGCACGCGGTGAATCATCAATTTATTATTATCGACCCGACCGACGCGTATACAATTTGATTTCGAATATAATATATATATAGATTGTAACGCCTTTTCCCCGAGATGGTTATATACACATATATATATATATATATATATATATATATATATACATACGGTATATACGTACGACGTACACACACGCAGATATTCGTATGGTGTTTGCGAGAATTGAGTTTTAATTCCGCGAGGGTAAAGTCTATGATGTGCACTATTAAGTACCGTGCGCACGAGCCGTCCGCGAATGTAATCGAATTATTACGAAGGTACGCCGGCGGCGATGTGTAATACAAATCGATTATGATTTATAATTAAAACGCATCGCGGACGGGTTTACAACTCTCGGCAGCTAGCAGTTACGGTTGCAATGGGGATGTTGAAAGGACGGTAACCAAACTGTGGATGCGTATAATTTCCCGGACCACGCGGTTTTTTTGTTTCCACTACCGTTCGAGACGACGATATATATTGTCTCACGCATCGTTACCACAACCGTCTCGCCCTTAAACAGAGACATGTAGAACTACGAACGTTAGCCGCAGCAGTGCACGGGTTAACGCGTACAGCGTTGGCCGCTTAATTACGTGCCGTCGAAACGTACCTACGTTTATTGCGTTCAAAGTCAACGGTGGGCTTTAACTAGGTAGTTAAAAAGTTAATTTTTTAACTTCACTAGTTTGATTGGCAGTCGAAACAACTTTTCGCAGTTGATTTGAAAACGATCTATCGAGTTAAACGATTTTGAAATCTTTCGTTTGTACGCAAACATTCATATAAAGATTAAAATTAAAATTTTGAAATCACCTTGTTGCTTAAATATAATAAATAGTACAATGTTAAAAATAAACCATGCGAATAAAATATGTATTTAAAGGTTTTTACATTTAGGCATAACATGGATAATCCGGTATTTTGAAAAATACCTTAATCATCCATATTGCCGGTAACATATATAATTATAAAGAACTAGTTATAAGTTATTGTTTATTATGCGAGTAGCATTTGGAAATATTTTTAATAAAACCATAAATTAAAAAATTGTATTGTTATGATGTTATATGATATAGGTACTGCTATTGTTATATGATACAAAAATAATACTACTTGTTAAATTATTAATTTGAGATGTGTACAGTTTAAAAATTGAATAATCATGCAAAGTAAAATGGTCGCATACACTGTACATCAGATGTCATATTAGATTTTGTGGGTTGGAGGACCACCTATGAAGAATTAGGTTCTGACCGTGGATACAGAAAGTTATGCATAAAGAATTTTAACTATAAATATAAATTAATACGGTAGTGGGTAGGCCTCTTGATGTACAATGTCTAGTATTTTTCAAACACTTCAACGCCACTGGTGTATAATATGATAAAAAATTCATTACAATTGTTTATTAGAATTTAGGGAATTAGATATTTTTTAAAGAACGCAGTTACTTTTTATATGATCTACAAACTTAATAAAAAAAGTAGATTAACTTTTTTTTAAACTGAGTTAAATTGATATTTTTTTTTTTATCAACTTTTAACTTATCGATCTTTTAACTCAAATCGAATTAATTATTTTCATTAACTTATCCACCCTTGCTCAAAATCACCGGCCGACGGAAAAAAATAATAATCACCACTTGATAAGATGTTAATCATTTAAACTGGTCGAGGATAAGGATTAAATACATATATATATATATACATTCACGGTTTATCTGGGTTATTTCCACAGTCAACTGTGTTTGCATTTACTATCGGAAAACAAAACTACTTTGAAGAGACATAAACCGGATGTTTGCCGTGAAGAGAAAAAAAATCAATAGTACAGGAACTCGCGCGCGTGTGTGTACTACTGAAACTACATGTAATATTATCCGTAGAAATGTAACGTTTTGTTAACTATATTTGAGATATAATAATATTACGCGCATGGGAATATTGTTCAAAAAACTGGATCGTGATTCTAATAAAACGATTTATTGAATTCTGCTAAATTCGACGTCGATATTTCAGACTCAAAACTTCTTTTTAAGGACAACAATAATAAATAAACAATAATAATTCTCCGTGTAATAAAGAGTTTGTATAGAAACTTTGGTATACGATGTATATATATATATATATAATACGTACGAGCACGAATATAATATCGTACATATTGAAACCCACGAACAGCTGCCACCGTACTTAGTATTATAACAACGTTTCCCACCTGTCAGCCAGTTGCGGTCGAATCCGTATAAATATATGTGTATGAATAATATCAGTATAGTATATTATACAGGGAGTCTAGTGGCTCCGGTTAGAGTAATAAAATACGTTTACGTGTACACACCGTATACGAATATACAGAACGATTTTCGTAGCACCGGCGGACTGCTATAACGAGTCTTCGACGGTAACGAGTGATTATGCAGAGTTGTACATTTAATCCATCCGTTTTCTGATCATATTTCTATTCTGTAGCTCCTGCGGTAGTAGTACGGTGGTAGTATCTCTTGGAACACTGAAACAGATAACCGTATATAATGGATTGGAGCGCGGGAAACTCTGTGTAAATGAGCCATCGCATCCGACGTTAACTCCAACGCCGAAGGGAAAAACGTTTCGTTTTAATACGCAATATGTGCACGGGTTGGAGTGATTGTTTCTG
This sequence comes from Sipha flava, assembly GCF_003268045.1. NCBI lineage: Eukaryota > Metazoa > Arthropoda > Insecta > Hemiptera > Aphididae > Sipha > Sipha flava. Next base: position 234,241 of record NW_020273533.1, on the reverse strand, counting down.
TAACTCAATGTTTATACGTTCCAGTTGTTTATTTTTATTTACTTTAATAAGACCCGTATGTACTCATACAAATGAGTTCATCTTACGGACGTTCAATTATAATTTTAATTTTATTTATTAATATTTTTAAAATACTTAACAGTACCGAAAAAGGCGTGAAAATTAAAAAAAAAAATCATAAACACATCAATAATAAAAGTTAGAATATTTTGCCGCTCCCAAAAATTTGCTGCTTGGGGCATTTGCCCCTTTCGCCACTCCCTTAAAGGCGTCACTGTACCTATGCACAATTATTAATGAATACATACCCAAAATCTTTGATCAGTATTTTATGGTGTATACGTGTGTTATAAATATCTGGTATCTTATTACTGATCATCGGTTTCCTTAGATTAATAATAGTACTGTGACAGCCAGATGTATATCGATTTCACCGAAATCATACTATTTTTGAAAATTGTGTGTAAGTTGTTATCGACTACACTGAACTTTTTTACATACGTATTTATTACGCCAGTTACCGGAAAATCATAAAATATAGAAAATTAGCAAAATTGTGGTCCTGAAACCTAAAATTGCATATGAGCTGTTAATGAAAATTATTTTAAGTAGATAACAGGAAGGAAAAAAAACAAATTTTATTAATAAAATAACGTTTATACATACACCATTGTCTTTACATTAAAAAATGGATCACTTAAAAAAATAATTTTATTTGTGCAGTATTTTTAGAACGTAGTTATATCCTAGTAAATTCTTACCGGGAGGTAAAATTATCTATGATATTTTTACCGGGGGGTAAAACTTTCCTAGGATAATCGTACCCACTGAAGAGGGTATAATTAACCTAGGATAATTTTACCGAGGGTAAAGATAACCTAGGATAAATGTACCGGAGGTAAAATATGCCTAGGAAAATCTTACCTTCCACGGTAATATTTTCCTGGGGTATGATTTGACTGGAACACCGGTATTCGCATGTGCAAGAATACTCGTTTTTCGTATCTTTACGAACATCGCTTGCAGTCCGCGCTCCAGTTTATTTATTACCTATTTCAGTACGTCAAAATAATCGCGACGATACGACTCACCTGCGGTTGTATGTAAACATCTAAGGTTGCGTTCAAAAAGTCATACCGGACACACGCACGCGTATATCTTGTGTATACAGAGTGTTTCTCCAATAAACTCAATAACGTCGCAGAAAATCAACGACTTAATCTGTTAAGAAAACAAAACACTTTCGAAAACTCAGGTTTACTAAACAGCTATTTTAACATTTTTTTATGGATAAAATTAAAAATGTTAGTTTCATCAAAAATTGAAATTAAATTTACTTTAAACACGACTAAGAGCATACAGCGTTTAACAAAGGACTAGTTAACTACATTCGAAAAACATCACGATCGGACACAATTTCTTGTTCGATTTCGTTATTTTCAAACATTTAAGAAATTACGTTATACACTAGTTATTTATTGATTATAAACTAAAAATAATTTTCATATTAATATTCTTTTTCGAATTACATAACAATTATATTTTCTCATTAAACTGTAATTTCCAGTTAACTATTTTGAATTTTTATTTTATTATTATTAATAAAAGCTTCAATTTAAAACTATACAAAAAGCACAAGAAGTAAATGTGACATAAATAATATTTCATTCGCATAACACGCATACAGCGGGGAGGCTCGACTTTTTGTACATGTATTATTAATGTTGTGGTTTCATCGCAGCGAACACATCGGGAGTGATTGATGCAGTATGATCTGGTGTAGCCGTAGTTTTGACAGTCTAAGCGATGCGGTCCTTGTTTGTTGATTCGAGGTGCTTCGATTTTTACTCTGTTACAGCAAAGGGTTTTGAAAGCTGATAAATTGAACATATTCCACATATTTCATTAAACTATCCAAATCAAATCGGTTATTATATAATAGCTAAGTTAAGTTATTTAGTTAATTAACTCATAAAAACAAGCACTCAGATATGAGAAAATTCTCGTCCCTAAGTCCGGCTGAAACAGAACGATATAGAACAGTACGAAATAATTGTAGCACGAATATTATTATTTTCATACAATATTTCGTGTATGGAATTTTTGAAAAAAAACAATAATACTAATAATAACAATAATAATTCGACCGTATTTATTTTCGTTTGGTGAAACAAATTAAGTTTGAAAACGATTTAAATATTTCATAATTTCTAGTGTGCTCAATCGTGATACCAAAAATCGCATAAAAAAATAAATAAAATATCGAACTCGATCGCATTGCACTCGTTCTTAATATCAAGCGCAAAATGAACATATTGCGAAAGGAAAAACTATCGTTACGGAAAAAAAAGTAATACATGTATCCGTCGTAAGACGTCCCGGGCGAATAATTCTAGTGTTGTTCGAGTAATCACAGAGTTATCAATAGCGTTGCTCTACAAATCGGACTCACGCATATATATAAATAATACAGGACTGCCATTTGTACCGGTTGGACCGGAACAGTCCCGGTTTTAAACGCATGTATGCCTGCCGGCCGTTCAATTCGTTTAATAGAAGCTGAGAGAAGATAACATTCAATATTATATTATTTTATAATAAAAAATAGAACAATATTGTACACTGCATTGTTATATTACGGTTATCTAATCGGCATAGGTCGAGTACAATAATAATGTATCTTTTTATTAGGTGATAAATATTTAAATCACAAAATGATACACTTATATTTATTTCCGTAGGAGCGTTACATCAAAAGAAAAAAAAAAGAGAAAAAGGGTCATTCCATATGATGTCCCGGTTTAAGGATTTCTGGCCACCCTATTATGTGTTGTTACATATAAATATATCGGTGCTTAACATATAGCTTCTTTTCTGCCCAGAACGTGCCGAGTACGTAATATTATAATGTGTACAATCGCAACACAATAACACGTGCGAGACGAGCAAATAGATGGAACTAAGATAGAACAGATATATGGACGGAAACAAGGCGAAGACGTTCGAATGCCGAACGCAATGGTCGCTGATAAATCTGCAACGCATAGGTTAATACGAATAGTAACAGTAAGCGCGTTAATAATTCACCAATTGTTTTCACTAAAAGAAATACGCGTATGACGTAAGGAAGAATCGTCGCTGAGAACAATAATTGAAAATGCTCCACAAGGAAAAATGTCCACTGGGACGTTCGAGATAGAGCAACGAGAAGACAGGGTAAGAGAAGTCGTGGAAAGAGTTAGGCCAGGAGAGGATAGGGATAGGTAATGTCGTCAGAAAAAAGAAACCTGGAGGCGGTTATGCTGGACGATAAACGTCTTGAAAACAGAGTATCAACGAAGAAGAAGTAAGCGTGCGCGGTGTAAGTTAATCATAGTTTTTCGGTCGTGCTGCGATTGTTCGGTCGACGCGCATAATGATGAATGCAAAAATCATGAACAGTCAATCCGTAATACACGCAGTGTGGGTTTAAGTATTACGCGCGCATTAGAGTTAATACCGTTTAAATGCGTGTGATAGCGAGTGTTATAGTCCTGACACGTTATAACTGTTTGCGCTGAGAAAACAGAAGGAAACCGCGTAAAAAGCCCATCCTTATTACGATTTATTTATTCCGACCGTCGATCATGCGTATCCATCCTCACGGGTGTACGATCATTTCGTTTACTTAATGCACGCGAAACGAAAGCAAACTTCGTCGAATCGGTCCGCCGAAAAGTTACAAAACGATCTTAACCGAAAAGCTACTGGATTGACTATTATTAACATTTTTATATAAACACTTTCGTGTCACGTGCTTAATCCGTTGGTAATTTAATCGAATAAAAATATTTTGCGGCACGTGTGAGGATGAAATGAACGTGTTAAATGTCTTTAGCCGTTCGATTCGTTTGGCTTATTTATTAATTAAACTGGTCGTGCAATTTGCTTGTATTTAATCGATATGCATCGTACAAAGATTTTTACGCGTAGCACGACCGGTTTAAAAAAAAATATATATATGTATAAATTATTTATATATGTATCCCGCTATATCATGTGGTATTATTGACTTTGTAAACGAGCCAAAGAATCGTTCTGCATCATAATTATACATCGGTTCTTATAATGGATTTTACAAAAAATTTTAATTTTTTGTATCATCATGATAATAAAATAAAATCATCTCGTTCGAACCCGTTCGATTATCAAACCTCTAGACAATTTATGTACACAAACACACGATACGAACGCAGTAATCAGAGGACACGCGCATAGTGTTGTACACAATATTCCGAAAATTAAAATATTAATTAGATAAAATATTTATCGCAGCAATAAAAATGGATTATGCAATTAAAAGAATTGAATTCGTTTACAACGGTGCGTTATTAATCGTGAAGGTCGTCGACCGTCCGCAGAGTACATTTCGATCGTTGTTCCTACGTTGTTGCGGTTGTCGACCGATACAGTATTGTTTTGATTTCGAAGAGACACGACACCGAAATGGGTCGTCGAGAAAGTTGATGAAACGATCGAAAATAGTTGCATAAACGCGTTATTTTTACGACGTTTTTCATAGCGCGGCGAAAATCCCGCGCGAATTACGTATTCTCCTACCGCGCAGGAGAAAGTTCCGAATGTCGCCCAACGCGTAATGACGCGTGACGTCGAGTGTAACTAAAAAATAAAAATAAACCGACGGATTTAAAAACTGGCCGACGGTTTGACGAATCGAATTTTAAAAATCAGTGATTTTCACACGAGCGTAAAGATCTGCGCACATGCACGTGTGTGCACGGGCAAAAGTGCGCAATTTAAAACAATATAAACGCTGCTCGTTGGTACCCACGCGACAACGGCTGTTGAACTTTATGACTGCACTCGAAACGAGTATTCCGTCGGTCGGTATGCATACATAATATATGTATTACGTTATCATTCATTATAATTATTGTTGTTATTAACAATTAATCAATGCACCTTATAACATTGTGTTTATGTGCGTGTCATTAAAATAATGTACGTTATAAGTGTACCGCGAACATGTCCGTTAAACGAAACCAAAAACGCATGACACACATCTGCACTTGAAATCCACTACACCCGGCCATTGTTTACGTTGCACCGCGTGCAAGGGTCACGCGGCGTGCCCGAGCAGACGGAAGCATTCGGCCAATTTAACATTCTCCTGCAAATATATATCCTTTGTTTGGACCTTTGTCCTTGGCAACTAACCATCTAACCTCTACTTATGACATATGTACGTGTGCGCGCGTGTGTGTTTTATTGATTTATTTTGCATTTCAGTACGTGGCGTGTTGTTCGATGCCTTGATCTGTAGTACTGACGTGCGCCTGATGAGAGATATGTTTCGACAGACCGTATATAAATCATATTATGTGTGTATACGATGTATATATAGTATAGTATATAATAAATTACCTTTTTAACCGTTGAAAATTCATAATAATGCGATTACTTCACTAGAAATTCGACGATTTTTTTTTCTTTCTTATTTTTGTAAAACATCTCAACATTCTCAACAATAAAAATAATATTATGTTGCGCGATAGAAATATATTTTAATATGTTCTGATTCTTTTTTTACTTTCAATGCCAGTTCCATTCGTAGAAGTAGAATACATTAGCATTTACAGCTAAATTTCATTGTACGAATTAACTTCCGTCAATTCAAATAACATTAAAAAACATATCTTAATTTCGTACAAAATAATCAATTACTTTTATACAAAAAAAAAAAAAAAAAAAAAGCATTCCGTAATTGATTACAATTTATGAATAAGTTATAGTTAAATTAAATGACAAATAATTATAATGTGTGTGTGTGTGTGTGTGTGAAATTAATTATAATTTTATCATAGCCACGACATGAACAAAGTTTTGGTCAGCGAAGTATAGATAAACAATTTAACTCATGTAAAAACATGTTTCTTGTACCTATTAACTTTTCCTTTCGTTTAGGGCACCATATCTGAATAAAAGTAATACGTTCAAATATCGATTCACAATGATTTAATAAAATATCGTTATTATTTATTGGTCTTATTGTAAACACTCACAAGGACATATTGTATGGTTGACGTCAAAATATTAAGAATAGATTTTTTTTTTTTACTATCACATGTAATCGCATACGTGTCGCCACGAACGCATAGAATAAAGGACGTATTACTGTAGTAGTTTAGAGGTTGTCGCGGTCGCAAGTGTATAAAGGTGCGGTGTGTAGGGTGGTAGTCGTAATGTTTATCGAATTTCCTGGGTGAATACAATGTTCGTTATATGTGTGTTTGTGCGGAGGGTGGTTACGGGATGTTTGAAGGACTTTTGAAGGGGGGCACTGATATCCCAAAACGGTATTAATAACGTACGCGATACCGTAGAACGTTTTCGAGACGTTTAAGTGAACGGGCTTGGGTGTCTAAAATAGTAATTCTCAAATTTCGTTCATTTGATCACCGCAATAACCAATAGTTTACATAGATATTGTAAGCGTAAGATCGTAAGTGAATAAGGTTTATGAACAGGTTAAACATTTGTCATTTTATTCGCGGCCCATCGTCCGCTTTTTTCGTACATAAAAATTTACTAGTATGAAATGGTGGACTTCTCAATTAATTAATCTTCTTTATAAACGAAACAAAATATGGTTATAAATAAATCGTACGTCAATGACTGTATAAGTCAAAACGGATGAGCTGTTTGTGTGTACGCAAATATGTACGCTATAAATATACTTAAAGTATTCATTTTACTGTTATAAAAAAAAAAAACTAAAATAATAATAATAAACATATAACTATCATAAATATAAGATGATCGTTGTATTTATAAAACAATTACAATCTATTTAAGTCTAAAGATATTGAAGTATTATACTATTTATCATAGCTACGTCTTTTCAGGTGGCATGTTATAAAATATTATAATATATGTATATTTTGTTTACGACATAATGATGTGCTACGATTATTGTTTAACTAAGTAACTAAACATGTTATTCTTATTTTAAATAAATAAATAATGAAATGATTTATTATTTTAATAAGTAAGTCACAAAACAATATCACTTAGATAAAAATAAAAAAATCTTAGAATAGGAAAATAAAATTGCTACACTTCGAAAAATTAATTTAATGATTTTCTAAAGCTCAAGCTGTCAATTACAGAGTGCATGACTTATTTATTTTTATATTTTAACGATTTGTACTTTTTTTTGTATTTGATTTAATTTTTTATATGTACATGTTATTCTTGAAAAATGCATAACTCACGCAGAGATGGAACAATTATAATACAATAATTTAACCTAACCAAGAAGTGGTTCGATAAATGATGTAGCAAAATCAATGCCACGAAAACTAAGGCAATTCTATTCAAGCGATACTCAACCCAAATATTCAATCGCAAATCATATTCTGCCGCGGTCCTCGCATGTGAAGTATCTGGGAATTATCTTTGGCCGCTGTCTACATTTTAACCACCATAGCACAAATTCAAAATTAAAGGCAACTAGATTTCGTGGCAACTATATCCTGTTCTGAACAGATCCAGTTAGATCGCCCTTAATATTCCTGAACATCTTTATCTAACCAATTCTGACTTACGCAGCTTGGGTTCTCTTTTGCGTGCATCTCGTTGAAAGCGTTTAGAGTGGTTCAAACCATCAGGATCAGAATAATAATTGGTATGCCAAAAACAGTCATAAACTCTGTCCTTCTCGATTCAGTGGCATTTTGCCCATCGGCTAAAAAATAAAAAGGGACTCAAATACCACGTTTTACAAGTTCTCTTTTTCTAATTATCTCTACATCTATCACATAGGTACCACACCCCAAACTCCATCCACAAAGAGACTATATAGACTAAAACCTCCTTTTAAGGTAATTAAAATAGAACACTGTCCATAGTCTTGTATATAAAAAAAAAAAACATCAGGCTACCACCAGATTGGAATATTAGTGACCTAGTGCCGTCCATCAACGTAAAATAAAGCAATGATTAATTAATATAGTTCATTCAATTTTACATTTTTGTTTGAATATAAAGTAATTATATACATGTATGTAAGAATTAAAAAAAGTTTTGAAAGTTTCCTTTAAATTGTTTGTTAAGGAATTTCACAGACGTAACTCATGGGATAAGTAATAAAAGTCATACAATAATAAATTTCTCACTTTTAATGGACTTGAACAAATGAAAACACTACCTATATATATTTTATTGAGTAATACTGTTTACCTATACTTAACTTTCATATTTATATTTTTAATATACCTATGTATGTATGTGTACCAAATGTATTTGAAATATTCGTTTGAATAAAATTATTAAATAAATTACATAGTTTTATCATAAAAGGGTATAAATACTTATAATTTAAGCTAGTAATTAGAGTAGAACTGATTAAAATATTATTCAATTTGTTGTGCATGTATACATTGAAAAGTTCTCTATACGTTAATAGTATTTTGAATAAAAGAACTTATACCGTTTACAGCCATTGCCATCGTGTCAAAACCTTAGCACAACTGTGAACAACAAATATTTAAAAACCTAATGTTTTAAGTGTCTTTTTTTCTACACTTCTTTGTATAATATATATGTTTCAACTTAAGCTGATATTTATTTAACCAGAATTTATTTTTAATTCATCATCATGTTTAAAAATACATGATAAATTAATAAAATTTATACTGTAAAAACTTTGTTAGCAAATACAATATTGTATTCATATTTAATAGGTATTACTTTAAAATGAATTCTGCAGTTTTCAGTTCGAAAGAAAAGGCTTGTAGATAAAATAGTTTAGATGAGAGAGTTTTTCATTAAATGTCTCGTATAATATTTTAATACGTTAATCCTCTACTCATACCGGTAATATATATGTACTCGTATATATAATAATAGAAAAAAAAATCAGTATAGCGATGAAAAATGTGACGTTATTAAAATGTGATGTTAATGTTGTGACATTGCTATCGATTTTCTTTCCTCAACATTTGAATGTTAAACGCCACGAACATTTCAAAAGTCTAATTTTAAACTATATTTCAATCAGACAACAAACACGAGATATCGACTTCGACTATACGAAGACACATATGTAACTGGTACTTGAAAGTGAATTTAATGATATTATGTGTAATTTTAGATTTTGAATGTACAATAAGTTAAACAGTGTGATATGCTCATCGACAATATCTTTTGCAGAGAACACGACCCATTGTGTAACTCGGAATAAATTCTTCAATAAAATCGTCTACACCGAGAACGCGATGTGTAATGTTGATAATTCGTCGTCGTCATTATTCATTATTGTTGTACAGCTATTGATATAATTGGTCGTTATAAAATGATAATTTTCAGTTTGGTCACTTTTTACATGAAACCGCACAACGCGACCTGTCCTCGATAATACACATTACTCGGTTTTCGTTTTATTTTTAGTTTTTTGCAACAATGTAATGTACGAGTATATATACTATATCATAGTAGTAAAACATAAAAGAAAACGGGAGCAACAAACGTATTATTAAAATAATATTACACTATATCAACGGTTGTTTTCGGCTACTGTAGTATTAATAAAACTTATTTCAAAAATTCTTACACGAAAACATTTCGCTCCTCTTCTCCGCTCTCTGCGTCGCACTCTCACTCATTTCAACCATCCATATTTCAATTTTAGGTGTTTTCGTTTAAACAAATGTGCAGTTTTACATAGTTTATTACAAAATGTCTAAACGAAAAAAAAAAAAATGCAATACAATACGCATTGTTCTCGTAAATTTAACTCAATGCCACCGAGTACTATTATTGAGTACAATATATTTTATAGTACTCCCCGTGTACATGTAACGCTGAAAATGTCAAAATAACAAAATGTACAAGACTGTAAACCGTAATTCGCATTTATATTCACACATAATAATGTTCGGTATCCGTGCACAGCGCATCATCATACTTAGTGTGGTGCTCGACTTGGCGCATATTACTTTGTTACATTATAATAATATATGCGTCTATCATCTCTCTACCGACTCTACCGCATGTAATATTAATTAAAGTACGATTCATCGTCCGTCCGAGAGTCACGCGGATATTAATTTATCCGTCCCAAGACTTACAGTTGCGTAACGACTGTTGATACTTGATATGAGAGCTTTTGTAATTTTTTTTTTCAAAACATACACGATGATGGAGGCCACGTAGCTGTGTGCAGCCTTGATCGCGTAGATTCCGAACAGACTATAATTGTATCGATTTTTCCAAGTGTTTCAAACCATTTGTTGCAAAAATTAACTTGATATTCCGCAACGTCAATAATATTTCAGACTTCAGTTGATTTATTTTCCAGTAAACATTTTTTGATATTTCTTTATGACTCAATAACTATCGGCTCGATTTTAATTTGGAGGGGGGGGGAGTTCATTCTGTTGGATAACTTTTCAGCTCAAAACATAGGCCGTGAACGCTTGTCGATGTCAAATTTCGCAACAAGAAATTCAATAGAACCGTTGGTTCACCGTACTATTTGTGTTCATAAGTGCATTGTTAACACGTTTAAAATGTTCGGAAACGTTATGATAACGTGGTCAAAGACCTCCTGAGTCGCATTGCACACAAGCACGCACCGAGCGAAACCCGATACCGACACACAAGTTATGGTTCGTCCGATTCCAACGTTTGCGGACGTATTTTGATAGTTTCCGCGCTGCAAACGAGAGCCGTACAGCTTCGAAACGAAAAATCAATCGCTTTCCGAACGCGTTCGCGGTTAAGTCGTCAATTGTTTTGCCGGACGTCAACGTCTCGTCCGCGGACTACGATGCGACGGTAAATAACAGTTGTAGCCGTTCCAGCGGACGCGCGCTAACGTGTTGGGTTCGTCTCGTTAGATTTAAACATCGGCACGACGCGCGCCGGAAATCGAGATGGGAACGAAAAACAAAAAAACAACAAAATACGTAAAAACCGTAACGTCCCCGTGAAAGCGTGCGCCTCGACAACGATTGCCCGTCCGCCCGACACGAGCACGTTGGCCGGGCTTACATTGGTAGAGCATTTGGTATAAAACGACGAAAGAGTTACTACCAGAACATGTTTTAAGTGATTTTCACTAGGCGGCACTTCAGTAAAACTGTCTACCATTCGTAGTTCTGGACGTGGTATTCTTCCGCAGAGGAACGTACAGGGAAAATCAACTCTTGTCACTGCGGTCGTTATGAGAACGTGTTGGTCGGTGGCGCGATCACCCACCACTGAGTACCGTTCAATTCTAACCAAACTGGAGGGGCTCTAGGCGCCACGTATTAAGCATGTTAAAATATGCTCTGGTTAGTACTCTAACCGTTACCAGCATAATGTAGGTCACTTAGGGTCGAGTACAGGTAGAGTAGAGTGCTTTACCACTGCGGTAGATTACACTCCACTTGCTTTTACCCCAACACCATCGTTTTAACTGTACTCGACCATAACTCTACCGGTGTTAACAAGTTAATTTTGGTGTGGTTAAGTGAAATGTTGTTGATGCGCGAACCGAGCACGTGTCGTCGTACTCTCTTCTACCAGTGTACTGACTTTGCGTGAACCGTTACTCTACTGAAAAACTAGTAGAGTTACAGCAGGGAAGTAGTAGTAGGCTAATGTACAAAACCAAATACTCTACCGATGTGGACCCGGCGAAGTAAACGCGAGCGAGCTGGACTCGGAATACCGTGTCGAGTCGGCGGCGGCGGAATGCATCGCACAGCTGACGACGGGTGCGCGCACACGCACCGGTCACACGCACCGCCCGTAGGTCATCGGACCGCCACCGCACCGGTTCGGTCAGCTTCGGCGCGTGTGCTGTCGGACGAATCGTGACAATGCGCGTTTGGTTGATCGTTTCGGAAGAGAAGAAAAAAAAACCGAAAACGAACGGTGCCCGCGGCCCTTACACGGGGCACGGCAGGGCCGTATTTTAGGGGAGAGCGAAGGGGGCGATCGAATCCGTATTTAAGGAATCGATTATATGCGAGATACACGTTTTAAATTTTTCTCATACGAATCGTTCTATAACGAAATCAAATTACGCGTGGTCGTGAATACTGAATTGAGCTTTCCGTCGGATCCATACTTAACAAAACAAATTACCAACAATTTCACTTGCACATATTGGGACTGAACTATAGAATAAAAATTTGAGTCGCGCCCTCCTCTCTAGATGTAAGTTTAAACACGCCACTGGGGCACGACCGATAATGTTATGCGTTAAAACGACACGGTCGTACGCGCGAACGGTCACGGCAACGATAACGTTTCGAATACCAGCGGTACATGCCGGCGGCGCCCAGCCCTGTTGCTAGTTTCGCCGTAAAGGGGTGTCGTAACGTGTAGGTTAACTAGATCAAATCGAAACACATCAGTTATTGCCGCCGTCGAATATTGATTGACAGTTAAAATTAAAAATGCGCGAACGGTCAACGATCGTAGATTATCGTACAAATAAATAAACAAGTAGCTTACGCGTAGAAATAAATATAGAAATAAATGCTTGGCTTGGAATATTATTGTATTTGTACAAGTACGACCGGTTTTGAAATAAAAATTCATCGTCAGGTACAAATATACAAAGTGAACGAATTCGAGACTTGTGCTTCACAAATTTACTACTCAAAAAAAATACTACTCCAGGCTAAGCGTTTATTTATTTATGAATTAATATTAATATTGATAATATTGTCGTATCATTCGTATTATTTATGTGTACAATAGCTATAACGTTAACAAATAATAAACCGGAAAAAAAATAACTCTTTTCGAATTTCGAGTACTCCGGGATGACCGGGTGGATACAAGCATACCTCGAAACACCTGAAAATGCGTCTGGAGCGCCACTGGTGCGAGTAATTGTTGTTGTACGCGTGTTATGAATATAATTGTTGACGAATTAGCGGACGAGCGGCTAAAGATAAAAATCTTCTCGTTTTGTCCATCACCTTCATTCTGGTTTCCAATGTTGCCCGGACTTTTTCCTGCGTCGTGTGCGTAGCGCATAACATTCGATCTGTTATCTCGGAAAACGGTTCACGTGGCACACGTTGGACTTCATAACGCGCTCTTTCGAGTTTGAATGTTAATTTTTTTTTTTTTTTTTTGTACTCGATCACTTAGTTACGGGTTTTTGAAACGTTATAATTACGTTTCAAACGTACACAACCGAAACAACCACGTAAATAGATAATACAGAAGATAACGTAGATGTTAAACGGTTCAGGTGTCCACGTAGCTGGCGGAGATGCTCGGAAAATTCAATTACAAAGGCATCATTTTTAACGCGGCGTTATACTCTTTCTCTAGAAAAAAAAAGCATGGACAGCAAGAGTTACTGAACGGAAGCAGCTCTGCAATATAATATTGTGGAATTAACGTGAACGGGCGCGCATAAAAATACTACCAAGTCGTTATTATGCACTCCAGACGTTCGAGTACGATAATAATAGTAATGATATTGCGTTTCGTTTTTAGTGCGCATCGACTGCATGCCACGACGGCATGGACAAAGAGACATAACCACGTAAAATGGATCATCCTGTATGTACGTACGTGCGCTAGTGTGTGTGAGCGTGTGTGTGCATATTGTGTAGGTACCAGATGAAACGGACAACCGGTTTACAACAACGAAAGCGAAGACCGCCTCTTCCTACTCCTTCTCCTCCGCCAACTCGTCCTATGTATATTATTTCAGTAGATTGTCGTATTTTTTCCCTTCAAAACATATAATACCCATTTACAATTGTATATACATATACATACATTTATATTATAAACGTACGCGGTGTAACACACTCGCATGTAATAATAATAACAGCGTATACAGAGAAACATTTCGATAATTCGTTGGCTAATGAGCTAATTAGAACTTTATCGTACTACTATTTGGGCACCTATGCAGCACTGCGGCGTCCTATGTAATCATACCATGGCGAAAAAACGTTCACGGACAAAGTGATTGTTAATACAAAAAGTGAAAAAAATTAATATAATTCCGTTTCCTTTTTGACCCTTTCATTACCCCGTGGACAACAAGATTTTACGCTGAACTGAGGCGACTTTTATCGCCGGAGCGTTTAATCCTAAAACGATCACCGTGTCGAACGAGCTTTGGTGTTTAACCTATTCATTTTCACAGTTTTATATTTACACATAACAACTGATTCTCCGTGTGCGACGGAACACCTAGACGTTATTATTCTACACGTAAACTCATTTTTCTTCAGACTCGAAAACTCGGTATTCTTTTCTCACACCTCGACCGTATATTTTCTAATACCTAATTTATCAACGGCTTGAACGTTTTTTTTTTTCACATTACTCTCTGTTTCCTCTTCCGAGTTCTTTAAATATTTTATTTGACGCACTGCAAGCGTTCCAACCATCCGCTGGCTATACACATCGTGTATTTAAACCGTCTGCTCCATACGTCCTTTCCTCATTTCGATTACCTTCGACCCGCCGAAAACAAAAATACCACTTATGAATCTATACTCGTAACAGCAGTTTCGTCACGTGAATCTTACGCCGAATGTATTCAGTAGTTTTTATTATTTAGACGTTTTGAGCATAAAGCCATATAGTTGTACTAATTATGAGAAAACCACACATAAACACAGCGATTTGGAACGTGTAATTATTATTGTCTGCGTTAATAATGTTTAACAAAATTGTTTATTAAATTTTACCCAAGAGAGTTCGTTTGTCTAAACCAGGGATTCCCAACCTTTTTTACTTAACGGTACTCTTGATCATTTTAAAAATTTTCACAGCACACTTAAATAAATAATAATGAATATACATAATATCATAATTATATATAATATACTATAAAATAATTATATCAATGTAATATATATGTTATAATACAAATTTAATTTGACATTTGAGACTGGTGTTTTTTACATAATTCCTCTATTACGGGTGAAACAGTTGAAACGATACAAACTGTTAAAGGATAATCAATGTTACCATTCCACGTAAATCCAAAACATAAATAATTATCAACATATTTACGTTTAGTTTTTAAATTTAAACTTTTATCACTTATTAAAGCTGATTGTTTAATATTAATTTCAATATTTAAATTGTTGTCATTTACACTAACATCACTGTCATCTGTTAATTTATGTTTTTTTAAAAATCTATTCATTTTTAAATTTAACTTACAATATTTATTGATCAAAATACCTATACAGTATAATGCGTAACAATTACACACGCTCAATTTTCATTATAATGAGCACCGGCGATGTTTTCATGTAGTAATTTTAGTGTGTGGTAAAAGTCAACGCAACTGCTTGTAATACCCGTATCGGGTAGTATAGGATCCCATATAATATTATAGCTGTTT
Organism: Sipha flava; assembly: GCF_003268045.1. NCBI lineage: Eukaryota > Metazoa > Arthropoda > Insecta > Hemiptera > Aphididae > Sipha > Sipha flava. The sequence goes on along the minus strand of NW_020273533.1, from coordinate 218,850 downwards.
TATTAGGACATTTTATCATTTTTTATTTTCAAGGGAATTTTGAAGTATCATAAATATAAATTATAATTTTGATTATCATATTTAGTTATGCTTAAAAAATTATAAAATTACAAAAATTATACGGCACACCTGAATAATTTCGCGGCACAGCGGTTGGGAATCCCTGTTCTAAACGTATGACTGCGGTGTACAAAATAGCTTCATCAGCACTTTAAACAAAAGTATTAACAATGTAATTTAAATATAGTGTAATCCGATGCCGAAGTAAAATATAATATTTTATTTGTCAACAATAAAACACGACAGCGGTGTCCGTTGACCGTAATGTAGTTTTCATTCGAACTAGTGTTGTGTACGATAATAGTATAACAGAAACGATTATAACGCTGCGTAATAAGTGATGAGACTGAATTGAGAGCAAATAAAGGCGGCCGTCGAAAACAATTAATACATGTTATTCACGACGATCGACATAATTAAATGCATCGAAATTTGTCCATCGTTTTCTGCTGCAGTAAACCAAAGTGCGCACGGTAAAAGTAATCGGGATTTTTATTTTTTAAAATCGACATTTTCACAGGTTTCGTTCGGTTATCTCGGATTATCCGCACGTCGACAGCATACAATGCTAAACAGCGGGGATTCGTCATTTCCACCCGTCGGTCGGATTAACATTTTTCATTTCACTTCGTTCGGTTCACTTAGTGTACGTTTTCACTACCACTTTTTATAAGTATATCGTATAATAAAACACAGTTGCACTCATCGACGTTTCGGACTCCGGGTAAGCGATCAAATGGAATAATTCCATCTCTGCGGTCGGAGTCTTTTGTTCTCGACCACTAGCACGCGCGCGCGCTTGTGTACGCGACCTTGGCATAACTGCTACGGCATTATATGGTTAAAGAGTCAAAGCACTAAACGAGTACCATCGCATGGTCCGAAGAAACGAATGTGTAACGTATTTTTATATATTATAACTATACATTCGCGTGTTTGATATTTTGACTTCGACGTGTTAAGTATATTACGGACGGCCAACTGATTTACTGATTAATAGCAGTTGTTGGTTAGTAAATTAAACAACGATCGCTTAACAATGTTTGCATGCACGTTATTATAGTTCAAATTATGTGTCATCAAAACTCACTGTTTGTAACATTTATTTATCGCATTGATTTTGTGCGAAAACAATTATCAGTTTTGTTTTGCGAATGTTATTCGTTGTTAACCGTTGGAAACAACAGTTGTTCATGACGCGAAACTAAACACCACTGAAATATTTACAGAGAGGAACGCGCGATCGACTAATATGTTGTTTTACATATTTTGTTCAGCGATTTAATAAATCGGGAATAACGTACACAACTGCACTGCGGGTGTATTTATTCTTGTTGTCGGCACAATCATAATGATATAAAATCATTTTTTTTCTCTCGGAGGAATGACATTAACGACGATCATTAATACAAGCCATTCCAGAACAAAGTCGGTACGGGACTACCTACGGAAAGGATGACAGCAACAGATTCTATTAGCCCGGTACAATAAAACACAACCGTTCAACCTTTTCACTCGGGTTATAATATTTTGCCGCCGGAATAGCTAACAAGGTTATAACACGCGGTGACTAAATGAAATAAAATACGATACGACAATAACATTACGCACGGGTAACGTACACACAATACCCACCTAAATATTACATATATATATATATATACTAATATAAATGTGTACGTGTAATGGGAAGAGCGATCGTTTCATTCATTCACCGCAAGTACGCCTTTGCATTATTTTTCATTTTAAATTCAAAAATGTGTTCAAATGTACACTGTCATGGTGCAAATGTTATACGTTATATTATAAGACATTGTTTGAAACCGTACCGTTCGGACGCATTAAAACGATAAGGATTTCACTCGCGTGGTTCGGTTGTCGCGTTGACCGCGCGCATCACATACCCGGCAGCGTTAACGGTGTCGTCAATGAGAATCGACGACACTTTATCGTCCGAACGGTTTTCTGGTTCCAGTTGGTGGTGTCAGAAATATTTAGGTCCGCAGCAGTTATTCCGTTCACGTGGGGTGATGCCCCGACGTCCGGAGTAAAATAAACGCACGTGAATATTCTGTACGGCATTACAGATTGTATTTACACGCAGGTTATTATATGACGGAACAAGGGGGGGGGTTCAATGGTTTAATTCTTTATTTTCGACGCGATTCGTACACGTAGACAGAAACAACAACAATAGAAATACATCGCGCTCGGAAATATTGGTTTTTAGATTATTACTATTAACTTTTCATACCGCACATCCGTTGCCAAATTATCTCTTGAATAAACATCCTCTCAGCAAAGAAAAAGTTTTTTTTTTTAAATCTTTTATTAAATATTTAGCTCGACAATTATAAATTATACACCTTAACCTAGTATAGAAGATCTACATATTATCTAGTAATACAAACATGATATAATAAAATAAAAACTTAAAAATATAATATAAGATAGAAAAATGTATACAATAAATGAGCAAAGGACAATTATATGTTAAAACCAGCATCTTGAATAAATGAGATAATTAAATTTACAGTCAATTCAGATTTAGCGTTGAGGATGGAGTTGATCAAGTTGAATTTTTAAAGAATTAAGAGAGAAAAATAAATTAATACGTTGTGAGACGAGTGAAGGACAGTCAAAAAGTAGATGTGAAAGGTCACAAATGCTTTCATCCATATGCAACGTGCAAAGAGGAGAATCGTTTAAGTTAAGTTTAAAAGCGTGAGAAGGTAAGAGGTAAAGAACAAGTTACCACCGACTATTTTATGAAATCGGCAATTCGGTGTAACACATACATTAATAAATATTATGTTATCAATGCGAAAATATCGGATTACAAATTACGATGTGTATGATGTGATGGGAGTAGAAGTTTTTTTTAATTTTTATTGCTGTCCCCGGGGCCAGACCTTGTCGAAGGCCTGTGAGCCGTCCAGAAAGACAGGATAAGTGTACATATTTTATTCGAATGATAATGAGATGGTGTCCGCAAGCCTGTGGGTTTGGTGGACGGTTGAATGTTTCGCGCGGAAGCCAAACCGTGAGTTTGGAATGGCATTGTTATTTTCAATAATCGGGTGAATACTTTTAAGGGTTATTTTTTTTTTTTTTTTTTTTGTAAAGTTTAGAAAAGAAACGAAGTGTAAACTTATCGGATGGTATGAGGGGAGGGGATGCCAAGTGACTTGTTAGGTTTGGGAAATAGTATGATTAATGGGAATTCTCATTGGGACATCATATAATATTAAAATTGAATTGAGAATGTGAGTGTTGTATATTATAGTTTTTGATGAAAGTTTTTGAGCTATTTCGTTCGTTATCAAGTCAAAACCGGGTGATTCACCTAAAGGGAATTTGTGAACGAGTGTTTTTATTTCATTTGGAGAAAAACATTTGGGAGGTAGTATTGGTGGTACTGGGACTGATAAAAATTGGTTAATTTCATCTTCGTTCAAAGGAAAGAGCGAGTCTGAGTTGGGTTGAAAAACTGGAGATGGATGTTTCCTAATAGAGATGTGTCGTTCATGAACGAACTAGTTCAATTGAATTATTCACCCAAGTGATCGGTTTCGTACTAGTTCACTTTTGATGAACGACTCGTTCACCGTTCACTTTGTACTTTTTATACTATACGTTCATGAACGATTCGTTGATACCGGAGTAATAATTATTAAACTATTTTCGTTCATGAAAAATTCTTCAATACGGAGTACGTATTCATACGAACGAATCGTCAAATATATGAACGACTGAACTAGTTCACCTTAATGAACGATAAGTCCCATTTCTATTTCTTAATTATTTCTGCTTTATCAGAGTCAATTGTAACTACGGTTAAAGCGTTTTGTGTTATAGTAGTTCGCTAGTTGTTTTCCATAAGGCGCCATCATTTTTAGGGAGGCTAATGTGAATAGAGTAACCACCGGCACACGCTGTTTAGAAAGTTGTATTTTAAGGATATTACAGAGTTTATTAAATATTTTTTTTTTGTTGGATGGACTTTTTGTACATTGCCAATATGCCTTTGACCTACCTTTTACAACTGTCAGGTTTCTCGATTTGAGATGGTATAGAGGCGTGTGGTTATGGATTCAAAGGGTTTGAGAGAACTAAAGTCCCATGCAGCAGCACTTTGGGGGTAGTTTTGATTAAATCGTGTACAACCGTATCTAAATCATTTTAGGATATGTGACGAGTTGAAATTTCGTTAAGGATCGATTGGAAATTATTCCAATTTATTATAAATACTAATGGTGTTTTTTATTTACAGTTAGGAACATTGGGGAGCGGATCGATAGTGAATCGGAAATATTTTCTATTATATTGTGGAATCAATTTTTGCTATTTTGGTTATGAATATATCTAATCGACGCTTGCGGGGAGGGGAAGTTAACCGCTTATGTCGAAACGAAATGTCCGAGTAGACGTTCCGGACCGTGAAAGAATGCACACGTAGTTATAGGTTACTTCCTCTATTTCGGTATAAAACATAAACATATAATATATAGCATCGGCGTGTTTCGATCAGACTTGGAAAAGTGGGTCAGAACCAGTTGGTGGTGCGCTTGTGAGAGTGTTAGTCAAGCTCTACATTGGGTGTATTATAATATAGTTATGGGATTGGATGAAGCAAGACCGTCTGATGCGGTACCGTAATGTCGTAGGTACAATATGTACACCGACACCGCACACCGCGTTAGCTTCTCTCCAGCCACATCACGGGTGGCGATAATATCGCACCAACACTTTCCTACCTACCTCGGACACCGGGCAGAGGGGGAAAGCTTTTTTGATGCCGATAAGGTGCGTACCAGCGGCCGGCGGGCGGTGTCTACGGAGGAGGCCTCCATCTTACGACGGACACCGGTTTGGTCAACACCGACTCCACCACCGTCACCAGAAGACCACATTCCGTACCTGTTTTGTTTTTTGTTCGCTTTGACAATAAACTAGTGAAAAACAATTTCAGTTCGGTTTCGTGGTTTTTCTTTTTTCCTTCTTTTATTTTTAAAAAAAACACGATCCATTTCAATCAACTTTGACCGGCCACCTCACCGAGGGAAAACCCACCACCGACTTGAGGCCGTGTCACGTCACCGGTACGGACTTAAAATTAATCGGTTACGTCCGATGACGAGGGAATTTGTTGAGAGGTTAAAACACTCGATTAAGGACCACGGGGTATTTTGGGAGCACTGAAAAGTGTTGTTTTGGTGACGTCGAGTTGCGATCGATTGTCGTAGGTGTGTGCTGGAATAATAATTTCTCTCTGGATCCGTACGTACGGCCTAAGTTTCATTGGCCGATAGCAATCCCTAGAACGCTGAACGGATAGCGACTGGCTTTCCCCCTTGGATGTCAAAATTTCGACTTTACTCCGCGTTCGGGACAGGCACCGTCCGTAGGTCGAAGGATCGTTTGATGTCGCACCGAGAGGGTACGTGAAAGGGGAGGGGAGGATTGCCGTGTATTGTCGACCGTGATTGCACTTCGAGGACGTTCACTAAATAGTGTTTATATAGTAATCGATTAGCCCTGAGAGGTGTAATGCGGGAGACGAAGCAATGGGACGAACATGCATACACAACCCCGCGGTTATGAGTGATCTCGGCGGCAGACCATCGTGCATGTTTGTTGCAGTCGGCTACACTGTCCTGCTTCCGTTGCGGTCGATGCTTGTAATCGTAACGACGGCCTTTTCAGATTTTCAACTGCGGTGGTGAGTTCCGTGCTTCTGATTGGCTTTATTCACAGGATCACTTGTAAAATCGTCGCGCAGCTGTTGGTATCTTCGTAAATCTTCCCTCGAAAATCAATTCGGTCCTTTTAAATGATTCGCTCGGTCTTGGGAGTTAATAGAATAGTTGAAGAAATTGAGATCAAAGCCGGCGGGACACCGATATATAAGCACATTATCATACCGATTAGTGAACTGTTCGCATAATCGGTTCATCCGGTGTCTTGTCGCGTCTATGTTTCCGGTGGTAGCTTCTCTCCCCTTGTTTCGATTAGATCATGGGTGATGTCTATGGATAGGTATTTTCATCTCCTATCCGATGGTGCCACCCCCGATCTCGTTATTTCCTCATCGTTCTTTTCCTCCTTTCCTCTCCTTCGGTCCGTCGCATATCCTCCGTCTTATGTTGGTCGCAGTATCCTTCTCTTTCGGTGAATTCGGTGATATACCTGGATAGGTATTTTCCTCTCCCATCCATTGATATCACCCTCTTCACCGTAAGTTGTACTTTGGCGTTATTTTTTAGTGTTTTTCTTATAACGGTCTGTGATTGGTCGATATTTGTTTTTATTGTTTGTTGGTCCTGAGAAGGACCGTTTTACATGTGTGTGTGTGTGACAAGTGTTCCGTAACAATGTGGGATTTAGAGGGAAAAGGATTAGGCAATTGCTATCATTGTTGGAGAGTGTTGCCTCGAGGAGAGTTTGAGTGGCAACCCCATTGTATATGTTTCATATTAAATTAGTAATCGCATTCCATAATAGAAGTAGTAATGAATTTGCAGTTAGTTGATTATTTGTCATTATTTATTACTAATTTGTTTATGATAGTTGTAAGGAGAGATAATAGTGGATATATAACAATTTTAAGATCATTAAAAAAAATTTATAACATGGTACCTACTTGTATCTGCATGGTTTGATGATACTGTCGGTGGGGGGTGGTGAAACTTGATTGGCTGTTACATTGGTGTATTTTGGGGCACATTGGAGAGTTCTTTGATTTTTATTTGGTGAGATAGTAGATTGACGAAGGGTGTTGGGCACAGCGGACGCATCTAGGTGGGTATGAGCAGTACGATTTTGAATGGCCATATTCTTGGCTGTTGATACATTGCATTTTGTCTCTACGTTTATGTAGCTTTTCTATCTTTATTTATGTAAAATGTGGGTGATATTGAAAATGTCTATGTATATTCATGGAATTCTAAATCAACTAAGAAAAGTAGGGGAGCTATTTTTGAAATTTTGTACATTACATTTGTGGCATTACGGACGTTATATCCGATTTCGTTTATTTCTGGAATAATTTCAGCTGCCATAGTGCTGGGTAGGAGATTTCTCACTACGATGCAAAAATATTTCTCTTCTTGGAGTTAGTAGGTATGAAATTTGACCTTGTTCTCTTTTAGATAGTGGATTATTGTGTCGGTAGACCGATGGATTGTTCGATAAAATGTTTAAACTGTTAATAGTGGATTTAAATGCGAAATTATCTTGACCAACTAAATCAATTAAATCAGATCGTACGTTAGCAAAATCGGTAACTCCTCTAACAATCATAGGTGATGGTAATGGTATACGTATTTCTTGTTCAATTAAGGTTTGAGTATTTTCGCGTGTGTTTTCGGTGGTTTCTGAGTTGAAGGCGTCGTCGATTTCAAGTGCGATGAATCTGTTTGATGATACGAAAAGTCGTTTTTTTTCTTTTGTTCTGGAAAATTGGCAGAGGAATTGATTCGATTTTGATTTATTTGTTGATTGATGGGTCCAGATATAGACGTGCGAAAGATATTTGAGCCGTTTTGTACGTTTTTACGAATGACATTGGGCTTATTATTGTTATTAAAAAATGACATTATGAAGTTTGCTTTTATTTCTTTGATTATTATTAATTAGTTTTTTAATTGTTATTGTTATTATTTGCGTGATAATGTGCAGTTCTGTAGATATTTTGTGACTTTGATACGATATGTATTTGTTTGAAGGCTGCTCGGCGTCGGCGATAAGATACATGTGACCATATAATTGACTAATTATATTTACCGGAATTCGTCCTGTGTAGCTCACCAGGGTTGAACGATTTTTGGTGTGAAGCGATTTCTGGAAGACTGTTTTAGTATTTAGGTTCTACATACTTGTACGTACGATGAGTTTCAGAAATAAGAAGTACAATTTATGCCGGAGCGAAAATAATACATGTTGTATGGTCAACAGTTATCACGCGAATACACTTCCATAATATTTTGGAAATTCGTAAATACTTCATAGCTTCAAACAATGATACACTTTAGTTACAAAACACGAGGTAAGTACAATTAAATTATTTTTGATTTCGTTGAAAAATTATTTTCCTTGTTCTTTTCTAAATATTATATATTATTGTCGTTCAACGATAAATCATTTAGCCAATTGATTATTAGGTGCCTGATATACTTTTAGTTTCAAGTACTTCATATAATTAATGGTGATTTTTATATTTCATTAATAAAAAAAAAAAAAAAAAAATCATAATAACACAAGAGAATAATTTTTAGATTTTAAAATTTACCTGGAAAAATGTTCGTCGGTTTTATTCAAAAGGTTTTTTCTTTTTTTCTTTTTTATTAAAAAAAAAAAAACGAATATATACAATCTGTATGAAAAATACCATAAGTAATATATATAAAAATATTTACAAGGTTTGTCGGCTTGAATGAAGGGGGAAATAAAGCGTCCAGTAACGCTGCTTCAACTTGATTGGGTTTTTAACATGATTTTTTTTTTTTTTAAATCATTTGATTTGGATGTCTCGTGGCCGAAATTTCTACACTAGGAATAAAAACTGAAATTACACTACTGAACCTATCAAAGATTGACTTCAATAATTGATAATTTATCACTGTTTCAAAAATAGACACGTTTAAATGATCCATAAGTATCGATCGTATATTGCATACCGAAACCGAGTTTAAATTATGTTCCAATCATTTGAATCAACCGAACGGCGATTATTATCATTGTTAGTAGAATACCTATACGTATTAAACACATACAACATAGTAGGCGGGTGTATACGAATATCGTGTCGTGCTTCGCGGTGGGGGCGGGTACGATGCATACGCTTTGGTGCGTACACAAAAATACTTTTTGGTTGGGGGAGGACTTAGGTTTTACATTTTCATATTTATATAATTTATGAAACATTTTTAATCTATAAAAGCAAATTTAATAATTTTCATGCATTGGGAGGAAGGATATGAACCTCTGAAAATCCCTATCGAGTTTAGATGCCTTGCATATGCTTGTGGGGTGACTGATAATGTAATCTAATCCAGGTAGACGAATGATTGAAACTGAAAATTTTATGAAGTCTTTTAACCAAAATATCTCACCGATAATGTTCTCCCTCCCCCCAAAAAATGGAGTAGAAAAACTGTTCCACGGGCGGCGGAGTCCCATCTGACAATGCACCACGAGACAAGTCCTGGTCGGATACCCGCCGAGGAACTTGGGCTTCGCTGTGGTTGTTGCGGAAGTAACTCGAGTAGGTAAAAAGACAAATGCTTTTCCAGGCAAAAGTTCCTGGTGACGGCTGTTAGTCGGTGTGGCACATGGCTGTATGGGTAAAACTCCCACGTGGACGTTGTATGGTGCAGGCAGTGGCGAATCTCTCGGTTTCTTTACCGGTTGAAGTAAAAGACACTGAATGTGGTCCGTAACCATAAACCATAATTGTAACCATAATTGGAGGATAGCCCCCGAACTGATCAACGTAAACGAAGGATCGTGAAACTCAAGTTCTTATGGTACGGGACTTTCGTCGCGGAGCGACATGATACCTCGAAGCTGGTAGTTCCTGTCAAATCCCTGTGGCCCACGAATAACCAACTTAGGTGTACTAATATATTTAAAGTTTTTATTCATGAACGAATAAAATTTAATTAGATTATAATTTAATTAGCATTATTATATAGTTAAGTTTTTGATGGGTGGTCAGCTCACATAAAAAAGCAAATCTTGAACAATTAATGATCATCTTCTCTTTCTCCAGCCGTTCTTAACTTTTAAAAATATAAATTAACCTAAAAAATTACTGCTGCATAAACAACTACCCAGACCCATCCGGTCCTACGGTTTACAGCTTTGGGGTTCAACCAAAGTATTAAACACTAACTGTATACAGTGGTTTCAATCCAAAGCCTTTCGCGTCATCTATGAAGCTCCATTCTATGTTTCCAATAATACCCTTCACTCTGATTTCAATTTACCCACCGTCATTAGAGTAACCCAGCTCCACTATAAACGATTCAATAACCAGTTAACTCATCGTCTCAACCCCCTTATCATTCAATTACCATCGGCAATTATTCCAGGAAATCCCCACAAAAGGCTAAGAAGACAATGTTGTCGTGACTTGCTTATCTAATAAATAAAACGGTAAAATACGATTGAGAACGTAATTTTTGGTAACACGATTGAGAACGCTGGAGTTTTTTTTCTAACGTTGCCAAATGTAATCGATCGATAATATGAGCACAATGATCTGTTAATATTTATCGGAATTCTATCGGATTAGCTGGATGTTAAAAGTACTTTAGATACCAGATACGAGAGAATGAAGGTTAAGTTTATAACTTTTTACTTATTTGTTGTATATATAAATAAGAATATTTATTGTATGCATACTGAATTTTTCAAAAGCCAAATAAATGATATTGCAAACTTTGGCATCATTACACGTAAATTCGTTCTTAATCGTATCGTTTTTAGGGTTCTTTTTGGGTCAGTGGTTTGTTCTTAGTTAAAATAAAAATGAAAATAAAAATAAAAGTAAAAGAAGGTTTTCAAGCTATGATATTTATTACTTATAGTTATTATGTATTTATTGTACTTTTATTATTATTATTTTTAGGATTAATACCTTAAATTAATAGTGTTGGCCAACGATATCGATATTGTTGGTATTTTCTTAATAATTTCGATATCGATATATAAAAATAATTTAACTATCGAAAATATCGTGATACCGGTGTGATTAATCGGAGCTCAGGATTTTACAGATGATTAAATTATTTTTTTTATTTTTTATTAATTTAAAATTAATATTCCCGTCGAAATACCTTCGATTATAGGCCTCATCCATCTGTCTCTTCTGTCTGTTTTGTTTTATCTACTATCACAGTTAAGCTCTTTTTCAATAATCGTAACATATGGCGTAATATAGAATTTTGTTAAAAAAAAAAAAAGAAGTATTTGACGCACATAAAATACTTTTTAGTGGAACCATAAACAAAAATGTCTGGAATATTTAATTTTCATTTACTTTTATTTTTGTCTTCTGTTATTTAAAGAATGTAATATATTGAAAATGTTTTAAAAAATCATTTACACAAAAACATATAAATAAAATGTATAATCAAGTTAACATATAAAAAAACCAACGCATACAACCAATAGGTATGGTAATTTAAAAACAGGTTTTTTTTTTTGTAAAAAATCGAATAATTATGATATATATGAATAAACTTAACAGGTTTTTATCAATTATTTGTTAAAGATAATTTTCTAATTTAACCCTTGTTTATAGATTTTTAAGATTGCATAGTAGAAATAACTAAAATTTAACAATATCGCGCGCAGTTAACAAAATAAATAAAATAGTTGTTAGCATGATAATAGTCCTTACTTTATTTTTAACTAAATCTTAAATTTAACTACTTCTGTACTCACGGGTTGATAGTTGTATGGAATTATACGTCACACAATGCCCTAATTAATCAAACTTAAAACCTTTACCACTGTAAAATGATTTTATATTATGTTATTAAATTACTTTAATCACATAAGACAGCCATCGAAGCCGAACTACAAAAGTATCCACCGGATCTTAATAAACACCTAAACGTGATCCGACGTTGATATTATATAAAATAACGGAAAATAGGCAAAATAAGGATGTACCATATAATAATAGTAAGGCGATGCGAGGGGATTCATTTACCTTTGTGTCTAAATCCAGATTTTTCGGGTTTTTTTTTTTTTATCCCCGGACACTTTCAACGGAAATTGAAGAGGAGAAACGTGCCAGCTAGATCTCACCCTCGTCGCGTCCACGCCATGTCATGAGTTCCCAGACCCGGGGCGTTCTCATAAACTAATGCGTTTTGAGTAGTCAGCCATTGTTAACCTTAGAAAAAAAAAATAAATGCTCTCCTCACAGTAATTCAATTCATTTTGTTCTTTAACTCTTCGTTTTTTTTTATCCAATTTTATCCAATATTCGTTTTCTTTTTTTTTTTTTTATTCCTCAATTTTTATTCAATTAATTTGGCTACGCACAAAGCCTTTTCGACGGGGCCCGCATAAGATGATTTGTTTATTGCTTAACATTTTTGACATAAAAAAAAAAATAAATAAAATAAATTTATAAAATATTGGTTTCAATTTCAAATTTGTATTTGATAACTTATAAGTTGTACTTATGTTAATACAAAATACATTATGTTACAAACACTAATATTAAACATATTATATTTATCAGAGAACTTAACTATCAATTTTAAAAATATAAACCAATTTGGCTTTATAATATTACTCCGAAATCTGCAATAGAAACTTATTTTTCAAACAAATAAAATAAATGGTAAAAATATTGAACTTTCTTAGATATTATCATTTTGAAAGGCATTATATAACAGTCTATCACTTTTCAAGATTAAACATTTTAAATAATCGTAATAACTTCAAAACGAGCATACATTATTCTACACTACAAAAAATTGAATTACATATACATTTTTACATTTTTAATTATTTTTTAAAAAAATAGTTCAATATAAATTTACAAACTCATGAAATATTACTATACAAAAAAGAAATATTAAATTATGCATGCACATTTTAATTTAATTTATACCATTCATCATGAGGAATGTTTCTTAAGTCAATAATAACTTAATTTTGTAGTTAAATATTATTTTATTTTTATATTTTAGCGAACTATGAGTTGATTACAACTATAAAGTAATTTTTAATTTTTTAAGATTGAAAATCAAAAAAAATTCAATATTAAATAGGAAGCATTTAAAAAATTTGAGTTTTAGGAACAAAATTATCTATACAATACCACAGAACTAAGCTTTGGTTATTTTTAATTATTTTCAATTTTATATTTAACAATGTTAATTTTTTATTGTGGTTCTTATATATCATGAATATTTCATGATAATTATAGACATATTACGATTTGTAATAAATCAATAACTCAACGACATGAACAATTAGCTTATTCTCTTGTGATTGAGCAATTTTAGCTTATGTATTGGTTGTTAATAATAAATCAAATGTAGTTTACATTACTCACCAATAAAACTAATAAAAATATAGGTATACGATTTAAAATGAATTTATTTTTGTACAAATATTTCACTATTATGAAAACAATCCACTCTATTTAATTAAACATTTAAAGTCTCAAGTACTTTTTTTTCTATTAAAACAACATAAAACTATAAAATTAACGTTTACACGCGGTGATGACGATAAGTAAACATTTTCCTTGAGTATCAGCTTATGCTAAGATTGTTTGAAACCGTTTTATTTTCAAAGAAATTTTTTTTTTAATATTAAAAAATATAGACGAACGTTGGGCTGTCATAAAGACAATACTAATCAACGATAACATATTATACTATATATTATAGTATAAAACTACTGTTTGCCATAGAATTATTTTTAACATTACATATTATACTTATTCCACGAGTCGGTATGATATTTATACTCAAACGGATTCATAAAACATAAATAATATAAGTTTAAAGTTAGTTGGTTTGTAAATAAGATTATGTACTGTACATTATTTACACATTGAGTAAACACGCGGTCGATATTAAAAAAACCATAAATGACTGTTATAATAAATGTCATACTCGTATATTTAAGAAATTATTATCATAATTTTATTAAAATGTTCCTATCGCAATGCGTATTCATAACCATTGAAATACAACGATGCACACAATCGATCAATAAGTATTACCTACTTTTATTTGGATCAAGAAAAAATAATATAAATGCGGTGTGTCGAAGAGGATCTTTCAAATGCGATATGATTAACTCTGTGTTGGTTGTAGAAGGAGTTAAGTCCCGTATTCATTTTAATTGTCTTTATTGTTCTTCCGTTTTGTCCGAAAAATAATTACATTTTCATGGACGGATTATGTAGAGAATTATTAAATGAAAGATATGTCCTTGCAGTATCAAATGTGAAGATGGCCTATCCGTTATACAAACACAGGAATTCCAATTGTAATATTAGTTTTCAGAATGGTGATTTTACATATCTGGAGAGTATATGATATTTTTGAAAACTAATTTCACAGTCGTATCCAACAGTCACTAAACTGCAGTTAGTTGATAATTTGTTTGTAAAATTAATAAAGAGACGCACTGATAAGTCTTAATCATATTTTGTTTTAATTATAGTTTTAGTACAATTTATTTTCGGATGTTATCAATGGATAACTACCCAACCATAATATTCGCCGTCAATTTTATATTCTCTTCTTTTTTTTATCAAATCTAATTATTGTACAAAAATTGTATAGATTTTAAATGTTCTTTTCTTAATAAAAAAAAAAATAATAAAAATACAATTTATATTGAAAGAAATCAAAAAGAAATATAAAATCTATCAGTAACAAAAAACATTTTTCGTTATCAATATTTATTAAAACTCAGTGTTTTATATTAAAGTAGAAAAAAAATAACCACCTAACGTTTTAGGCAGGTTAGATGTCTAGGCTAGGATATCTATATCGACTGATAAAAAGTAAAAATATCTAAACGAAATATTGTACACTACGGAACAGCCGGCAGTAAAAGTAGTAGATTGCACGAGCGCCAGCGTTCCTCTGATCATTTAATAATGAGATACCTAAATTTATAAATTTCTGTACAAGTGACATTTACGAACAGGTATGTTATTGAAGTAGGAGCTAAAAGCCTTTTTTATGGTATTAACGGCACTAATGAAAATTGTGTTCGCCAACTCACGAACACATAGCGCTTGATTCCTACTTTTATCACTTATCATCTTTTATAGTTTTGACAGTACGAAATACATTTGGTACGATTAAAACCTGTTTTTATTTTATTTTTCCTCGTCTTTCGTGGTGACCAAACAAGTCTTATGAGGTATTAAACAATAGGTATAGTAAAAACCGCATTGGTCAGTAAGTAATATTACTGCAGATTTACTAATTTATCTACTATGGTATGCAGACCATTTAAAACGATCATTTATACTCACGATAATTGATTAATGATATTGTTTATTTAATAAACTCATTGTTTCTCTTAATTATAATTATTAATTACATACATTTAATATTGTGACTAGGTCAGAAATAGTAACCATTAGTATTATGTACTAATGTTAATAATTAATTAAATTTTGATTTATTATAAAATTTAGTTTTTCAGGGACAGATTTAAAGAAGGGCCGAATGGGCAGCAGCTCAGTAGTCCTCACATTTTTGTTATACACAGAAAAATGTATTTAATACATATAATTAGTTTAAAATTTGTTTCTCGGTTTAAAATTAAATTTTCATCAAAAGAAGAATTTATATTTTTATGAATGAAGTATTTTTATAATAATAATTAATATGTAACTAAAATAATTGCACTAATGTAGAATTCAAACAAAAAAAATTATAAGCAGTGTTTCATAATCTAGATAAGAGAGGTTTTAGCACAGAATAGATGAAAGATAATAATAGATTTCATCTATTCTGTAGTTTTAGTGTTGTCCATAGACAATGTGTACCATTCATAGATTCGTAAAAATATTATCGAAATCGTATATAAATAACGAACGTGTTTTACGTTAATATAAGTTTGGCTCAATAAAATTCGAAAATTAGAGCAAATAAGTATCTAAGAAATTGAAAATAAAGTGATGAAACTAATAAACATTTACCGAAAGCATATAAAAAAAAAATGTAGGAAACTTATTTATTCAATTCATAGAATTTTATATAGAGATTTTAAAATACAAATCAATGAATTCATCAACTCTAGCCATAAACATTTAATGTATAAAATATTAATAAACAAAGAATTAATAGGTTATTTTTCTAATTTTAAAATAGTCGAATTTATCTTGTTCTTGTGATAACAAATTGCAGTAGTAAAGATCATTTTTTAATTTAAAAACATAAAAAATGGATTGCGTTCTTCCATGAACGATGACAATTGTGTTTCGTGCATTCAACATTATAAAAAAGAATGATAAACGATAATTGCGGGAATGGAACTTTGTACGTGTTTCGTCGGTCGGCAAAAGCAGTTTTCGTTAAAAAAAACGCGCTTAGCCCCAAACATTCCTGATCGACGTAAACGATCGGTCGAACGGTACAGCGGTGATCGTGCGATCGATTGGTTTGTCGTCGGGACCTTATTCGATTTTTGGCCGGTCGGTCAACACCGGACGGGCACCGACGACCGTTCTGACGAGCGTTAATGATTCGAGAGGAGAGAGCAGTAGGAGAGCGCAACGAGACTGACCGCATCGTAATGGTTGTGGGTCGCGACCGTTGTGTTCGACCGTCCGGACTGACGCGAGACCGTCGCGCAGAAACTTTTCCAACTCGGACGTAACGGTGGCGAAAACAGAAATCGTAGTGCAGATTTACCCGCGGCCATAACCCCTTTGGTAGGATATCGATTTAAGACGTACTGCGCCTATTCGTACACGTCCGGTGCCCGCCGTACGGTATTGTACGAACGCAAAAGCAAAAGGCGAAGATCACCGCGCGTGTTTCGTTGATCATAATAACGAAAACGATGTGTAAAAAAAAATGAAATGCATAAAATCGTACCCGACGCATCGGCGACCAGCCGCGCGCACGATAACGCGTGTAAAACCGCTTCCGGTGTGCCGTCACCGTTGCGGCCGTATGCACCGCCGGAAAAGGCAGTTTTCGAAGGGCTAACGGAGCGGTGGGCGGCAGTGCGACCGTGTACACGGTGTATCGCGTACGTGTGCGAAAACACCTTCAGCGCGCGGCCAGGCCCTCGTGTAATTAATGGCCTCCGGTGGCGGCGGTGGTGGCGGTCGAAGGGCCGATGCAGGGCAGTGCGGAGAGGGTGCACGTCGAGGTGCAGATGTACACAGTATCTCTCAGCCACCTTCCGTCCAACCCACCACCGTTCGCGACCAGCTCCGCGTGACGTGCCGTATACCGTTTAGGGGCTCGAGATTAATTGACCGGCAATTTTCGGATTTCGTCGGACGCCGAATTTCACCACCAATTTGTTCGCCATTCGCTCCTCCCCCCGGCCCCCCCCCCTCTCTTGGTTGCTCCTCATTGTGTAAATACGGTTCGTATGGATCGGGAATATTCATGTATTATATCATACACATATATATTTATGTATGTATACATTTCACCCGGCAGTTTTGCACGTACATCGTCTATAATATGTTTTACAGACGCGATTGTTCACTGCGATTAATCAATCCATAGAAACTATAATACGTATTGCATAAACACCTAATCAAAACGTCTTGGGATCCATAAACACATTGATATACCATGCGAATAATAATTATAAAATGGTTGGTGGTAGAATCACTCATTTAGAAATGAGTTATAGGAAGTTTATAGAATTTTTTCTACGAGAGGGTCCTTTGATATTATCTTATAATATATTAAGACACAAAAATATTTAATACATTAATAATTTACTACTTAAACTGTAATCCTTACACAAACGAAAAAACATAACGTGACATATTAAATCCGAGCGTCCCGAGTGAATAATTATAACAGCCTAAACTTGGGACATTGGGTGGGGGTCCCAACCCCTTGAACCTCTCCTTTAAAATCACCACGGATCTTAAGGGTAGGTTCAGATAGAAATGAGTCTAGGACAGATTAGGGTGACGCTGTTTACCACGAGATACACTGAAATGCAAAATAATTACTTAAAAAATTTAAAAAATCAAATGTTGTAAAATGTAAAACTATTTAATAGTTGTACATATTAATCCATTAGTATCAGAAAATGTTATTTTATCAGTTGAAAATAATTCAAGAACTGGCATAGGAGTGAATTCCTTCTTTCTCCTTATTTTCTCATCACATAAAAGTCGTATAAATAACATTTACATTTTGTTGCAGCGGGCGCTTTTATTCCTTACGACACCCTGGAGTTCAGGGTCACGCGAATCCCTTCCCCCCGACAAAATGTTTGGGAAATAAAAAGAGGAAACGCCCTCAGAGTTCTATGCTTTGCCCCATACTGATTTTAAGGACTTTACCCGCTGTATTTAATTCCCTTATTTATGAATATAATGTACATTAGGATATAATTTAATCGTTTTTTTTTTTTTGGATTTAAGTATCAACCAAAAAATTGGATCTTTGATCATTGTATGCGGGTCATGCATGTTCCAATACAGATGAAGAATAACAGTGACGATAACAAAGGTGACAATACTACATTCACCATAAGTCTCATGCACGTCGATTTTATGTAAATTCCAACATGAATGCAATAGCATAAGTGCACAGTTTCTAAACGGATATTAAATTCATATAGAAGATAAGATATAACATATATATATATAATATAACATATAAGATATTTTCACATTAGTTTATTATATGCGTCCATTGAGATTTGTTCGTTATTGAATAATGAGTGTGACAGCACTGAGTTTATAATGATCAGTTCTATATAACACCATATACATTTTGTCGACCGTGAAGTTAATAAAATCAAACTAACGAATATTATTGCAGGCGATATCTGAAGATTACTAAATAAGCCAGTATGTGTGTACATTATTTTTTTCAAAATTTAATTTTTTATAGAAGGTTCCAAACACCAGGTGAATTGAAAACAATTTAGTGGATTTGCTGTAATGTAAGTCGTGATATTGAAAATTATCATCAATATTCAGCCGTTATAGTTGATGACAGTATACTAAATTTTATGTTGCAGCTGATTGGATTGTTACCATGTGAAATATCTGTACCTTAACACTATAGTACTATCTATACTTAACAGAGAACTCGTAACCAGTGATTTAGTCTTTGCTAAAGACCATGAAAAATTTTAATTTTAACAATATCATGTGATGATCACTGACGATAAATTCCGAAACAAGCGTTTTTTGTTCGGACTGCAGAACCGCAATAATATTGGTTTCTTATGGGACTCAATGTTAACACTTACGACTAGTACAAAATAACATTCAGTTAGTGGATTTCATTTAGAATGAAATATTGTATGTAATCATATCAAGTCAATAATACATTTAAGGCCTCAATTAGTTATTACGTTTATTACGTATTGATTTTTTATTAATTTTTCACATACAAGTGTATTAATATCGCAAACTGTTTTCAATGTACGCAAATTGAACACTATCATTTGTATTGTTTTTAACTAGTTGTAACGAGACAGGCTTTAAAACGATCTTAACAATTAAAAAAAAACATATTTGCCCCCTAGTGGGTGTTCACAGCCGGAAAGTGGGACCCTTCGACGTGCGTAAGGAGTAGTTGTATTCAACAGTAGTGTAATATAAAATTTTTACCCGTGCAAAAACCGTAAACGGATTTCAGAAAACGTTGTACTACTCGGTCACATAGTTCAACGCCGATCGGCCATGTACACAACCAGCGTGTAATTGAGCGCTCGACTGAATCGCCTCTGTACAAAATCGGTGATAATAATAATAATACACAGTGGAACGTACGAGGCACAAGGTTCTGAGCGACCGATTTTTAGTTTGGCCGGGCGTTCACATTGGATGGCTTTGATGCCATAGGTACCATAGCTATCAATCAATATAATACGCGTTTTAATAACGTAATAATTACGATAATCACAATTATTGTGTTACGTATCCATGTGTCGTCGCGACGGCGAAAAGTTATTTTCCATACAATATTTCTATACGATCGATTCATCCCATAAAATAATTATCCAGACATTTTACACTTGTTCGCTAAACAACGCTCGTCCAATATGTTCCGGTTATAGAAATAATACTCCGCTACGTTTTTATACACTGTACCCGTGACGATAAATCAATTATTTCCAAACCGATCGAAGTTCATCGAAACGGAATGACATGTATCGCTTGCATGTAAATGTGTTCCGATATGCATAAATCATATGCGTACATCGTTTGGTAAACTCATCTACACGAATGCATATTTCATACGTACACGCACACTCGAGAGTTTCCATTTTTTTTTTTTTTTTTACCGTATTAGGTCAAACGTATGAAAGTAATAAATTATTACTGCGGATAAAAATGTTATTTTATTGCCGTAAAGTATTCGAAAGCAGATCTCATATACCTGCACACACACATACTCACACGTTTCACTGTTTTTTACGTAAACGAACATAACTGGTCGATAGAGGTACGCGACGCACTTCGTAATACGATAGTATACCTTTCAGTTAATAATATAATCAAATATTGTTGAATAAAAATTTGAACTATGTGTTTATTTTTTAAATTCAGAGAGAGGAGAAAAATGTATTCGTTTATTTATTCTTCGTGCGGAAAACGTTTATAAATATTCTTTGCTGCATCTCGTACGTTAACAGTACGTTAAAATTATTAACAAATATGAGAGCAAATGTTATAGACTGTCATAATATTTTGAATTCCGTTCGTACAGTAACAAATGGTTACAAAATAATTTATCTTATATTTCACGCTGATTAACCACGTATATTTTGGCATTATATACTGTATCGATATACTATGTACGTCGTCCAAAGCGCGTTTTAGAGATAAAAATATCTGTAGATCGTTTTCAATCACATTATTGTTAATTTGACCTGATTTGTACGACTCACAGTGGCGTATATAGGTTTTCATTTCGGATGGGGCCGATTATGTATTTGATTTTTGGGTGGAAGGGAAAGAGGAAGTACACTATTACGAAAAATATTACTTTAACGCCATCAGAGAAATAAGAAACTCAATTTTTTTAATGATTTATTATTTTTTAAAAGTATAAAAACTTCATTGTAATAAACAAATTTTTTATTAGAGTCACTCAAAATTCACCACATTTTTTTAAAAGAATAAACATATTTTATAAATATAAAATTTCAAATTATCGCAACATTCTCAGTGTCACGACAAATTTTCGGAAACCCCCAGCATTAAGATATATCCATGTTAAAAATAACAATCTTTAACAATAGTGTTTTTCATTTCGGAAGGGGCTCAGGCCCCCCCTCCCATAAATACGCCCCTGACGACTTAAGTACACAAAGTGCAGAAATATTTTTACTTAACAAAAACAATGTAATAAGAACATTACTCGAGTACTTCACGCAGTAGTAATACTTAAAAGCGTTGACTTGGTGTGTAAAATACAAAAGTTTGTCATCCGTAAACAATATAAAAATCGTCAATTACTCGGGTCTCGTTCATCGTCGATTGTTATGCACCTGTACGAACACGTACAAAATAGCTTATCATATTTATATAGCTTCATAGATGATCGATTGCCAATTTACACAAATATAATGCAGCGGATTAGTTTTAAAGGGGTAATAAGTTTTTCGCGGGAAAAGTTCTAAACGGCTTAGGTCATTCTTGATCGGAAACAATATTTCGTGACTCGAGTGCGTCTTTTTAAGTCGTTCGAATTTACCATTAAACATGTATGGGTCGGTAAAATATTGTTATATATCCTGACGCGAATATTACAGTTCACTTAAAAAAAAAAAAGAAAAAAAACGACAATATACGAACACGAGGAGTGCTTTAATTTCACTTCGATAACAAACGCATTATTGTGTTCCTGCGCAGTGCATTAACTATATGCAACCATAATAAACCATCGATTACGCGAATAAAATATATCATTATTGTTATTATAATCAATACATGGAAATAATACGTAACGCGATGCGCGTAAAGATATGCAAGAAATTAGTATTTTTCTGTTGCGCTTTCGTCATCGGAAATTGTTCTAAAAGTATCGCAATCAGAACGGACAGACGCGCACACATTGTATTTTCTCCACGGGTGGTCTACCAACTGCGAAAATGATTTTAAACGTATGAAAATTGTTTTGCGTTCTGGAAACTTGTCAAGCGATTCGACGTCTCGTTATCCTCGGACGGTTTACGATATTTCGTCAAAATGTACACGCGCGATAAATCATTTGTATTGAGGTTAAACGTTGATGTGTTAAAATTCTTTTTTTAATTTATTATTATTGTTTTTCTGTTTTCCGGCCGAACCACACTCGTGTTGTACATTATTATTATGATTATACGAGTTTACGTTGTGTGTCTTTTCGTGTTTGAATTTCGCTGCGGGACGCCGCCGTCGGCTACTAAATTGCGTGAGATTTAAAAACCACATGGTCGGAACACATACGCACGCACACAGATATGTATACACTAGTATGTTTATATACATATAATGCGCATGGATCGTGTACGAACTCTGGCACTCATGTATGCACATAAAATCCAAAATAAAGTCCGCCGGTCGCATAAATCTTAACAAAACTAAGGAATTAACGCGTTCGAATTTTGTCGCGTGTGTATCGCAAACGGCTCATAATATTTCTGACGTCGGTGGCGTTGAGATTATCGCACCGTGTTCTTATCCGGTGGTGAGTAACGATTTCACGACTCGGAGAATTCAATAACATCGTTTTCGTGGTCGTAAATATTTTTTACGGTTTTACGCGTTTTGAATTGTAGTTGACCAGCGCGAAGGAAATTAAACGTTGTCGATCAGAGATAATTGTATCACACGACAACGTTATGTTACACTTTGCTTGGGGTTTTTTCCCCGTAAATATCGTGTAAATATTTGTTTTCTTCGCGATATTTCCGATTTATCATCTTCGTCGAACGAACACGACGCACCGTTATTGTAATAGTCCCGTGGTATTTTAATACGCTTCACTCGAGTGCGGCCCGTTACGTTTTATTGTTTAAGATTAATGATTATGCTCCGTGTGCATGCGAGAGCGTAGCACACTACGCTGCTATTACTACTGTTTACGAAATCGTTAATCATTTCTATGGAACTCGAGTGTCGTCTCGGAGCGAGTTTGTTTTCGCGTTTCGGAAAAATGTTTAATAAATACAGCAGCATTATAATACGTACAGTTGTTTTGACAATAATTACGTACGCGATACGTGTGTAAGAAATATTTACGAGTGTTTTTTTTTTTTTTTTTTTTAATTAGAATTTGTACTGGGCGACGAATTGTTTTTCGTAAGATATTTCATCGCGATAAACGAAATTACTTTTATTACTCCGTGACCGTGCGTAAAGTGCTAGGGGAGAAAGAATGTCCTTTTCGTCAAATCGCCGTGGGAGTAAATTATCGACGGCGGGGGAAAGACCTTATTGGAGTTTCGTTTCGTAAATAATGTATATATATATATATATGTCTATAGTACCTACTACCTACGCAGATTTAATTTCTATTCGCAAGAGTGCATTAACTTTTCGTAATTCGAATCTTTATACATTTTATTAACGGTTATTTTTTCGCACCAACACCTTTTCATTTTTTTAGCCGAGTACACCAAGGGAAAAATATTAACGTCTGTATCTGTATCTTATACGTTATATTTGTTAATGCGTTTCAATCGATAACTCAGAAATGTTCAAATAAATCAAAGTCAAAGTTTGAACGTCGAAGAACATTTCGTGCCAGAGGAATTCAATTATAATTGCGAATAGTTTTTAATTTTCTGCTAAAATAATTTATTTCGAAATTCCTGGTAAGCATATTTTATTTAATGACATTTATATTTGGATGATTCTATAACTTCACTACTTCCGATGGAATTTCGAGATAAATTATAACTTGGCACTGATATTACGATTTTGAATGTATTTATTTAAATGCATTTTTGCAAGTGGTATTCGCTTTGAAGTTAAATCTGTTTTTAAGTTAAATGTTTATTGATTTGTAATATAATACTTCGTGTTATATCGGAGCAAATGTTGATTGTTATAATAAACATATTATGCTTAGAAAATGTTTGAGTATGGAGTTTGATTAAATTGTATAAAAATAAAATGTTAAAAATCAATTAATTATAACAGTTCCAGACATTATACTTAATTGTAAGCGTACAAATAATGATAGGTTTACGTAACAAGGAATTAAAATTATTTTAAAGAAAAATAAGACAATGTAGGTAACCACCCAAAGTGATTTATTAGATTGTCATATAGATGGTTTCCGAAACAAATATATAATGAGATATTTTTTTGGATAAAAGTTGAGAAGCAAACAGAAAAGAAGAGGATAAAAGTGTTAGAAAAAACATTTGTCACAATAGTCATATTAAATCTAAAAAAAAAAGTAATCTCATAATTTAATAATTGTGCTTTTAAACCAAGAACAGTTAGACATACAAGCGTTCGTTGGCATCAAGCCATAAAGTATACATTTTAAAACGTAGTCGTACGATATTTTAACCCGTTATTCAATTAGCATAGCTAAATGATAATTATTAACGTTCTAGTAAAAAATTGTATTTTATTGTGCACGAAAACTATACGCCAACTCTGCAGTAGTGCTTTCAACGGCCAAAAGTCATATTTCCTCAGGATCAAGTGCTGCGACGCAATCATGATGATTAAATATTCAATTGGGTAACACGGTGTACCTACCAAACGTATACAATATTCTAATTGCTTTTGGATTTTTTTATTTTGATATCGCTCCAATCCAATATACGTATTACAGCACGACAACTATGTTTTTCCCGTGAAAAGACGATTGTTGCGAAAAATCATTGACGGCACGGATTGGTTTAGTCGCGACGGTAGCTAAGTCGTTGAAATCACGAAGGGTCGGTGCGAGACAAAATCGTTTTAAGATCGTGCGGCCTACGACGGCCGTGCGAAACCGTCGAACGTACATATTTGCATTAATCGGCGGCCGCGAAGAGAACTTCATGCGCAGTCCATAACGTTCGGACGATAACAGATAATAATATTAATACGCGCGTCAATGACTCCGTCGCCGTTCACGTAGGCTCACCCCGGGGGAAGAAGTATCCGCGAAAACGACATCGGCGACTTTACACCGCGTGCGCGCAACGGATCGGGTGAGCGATATAACGGCGCGCGTGGGAGTGCCGGGTACGATGCGCGGTGGCGGCGAAAGAGGACCCGCAGCGAGAAGAGGGTAGAAGCCGCCGTCGTACAGCAGCATCTGGCTGCGAGGGGTAGAGGTGACGGCTAATAATAAATTACACTACCCCTCCCCGGTCACCACCACCCCACCACCGCTGCTGTCGCAACCCCAGACTTCACGAAAGGGATGAACGCCAACAACGCACAATCGATACACACACGCGCGCGTGCACGGACGCACACATTGGCGCGCGGCAACGTACGCGCACGCACGCTCGTCCACCACGTGCGGACCCTTTCCCGAATCCGTTGTGTGCGCGCGGGACGCGACTGTTCGGTTGTTATATAACAGTATACGATTCGTTAACAACTGCGTTGATTGATTGGAAACAGTCAACAGTGCGGTCAAACAGCACGGTTTAAAATTTTGCACAGAGGGATAAAATATTATTCTCATTTGTTGTTATAGAAATATTTTTTTAAAATTTTCTTAAAATCGATACGTTGTACACGTACGGTTGGCGCGGAGCATAAAGCGGAAGCATCCTTTTTCTTTAATAAGAATATCAAACGGTTGTATTCCTTTATCTACCGTAATTCGTGCTGTCTTCATTTTTAGAAATCCTGTTCTTAATTTGTGTGTTAACTTTTATCGGTGCAAATTATATCTGTATGCAGATCATTTACTCTCAGCACTAAGAAAATAGTTTTTTTAACGTGCAGCCCCGAGAAGTTCAAGGGACCTGAACGAATATTCTTACAACGTTGACTTTGGTATTTGTACAAGTATTCGTATATTATGCTCGACCATGTTTTGACCATACCATGGCATACTATATTTACTGAATTTCCGGTTAGCAAGAATATCACGTTTAAAAATAAAATGAGTTGATTTTTGGAGTTTACTTCGAAGTAAATCACGTTTCAAACGCTCGAGTATTTGAATAAACTAAGGGTGATGTACTCGTGAACTTTAAATGGCATATTACATTTGTAAAATCCTTCGCCAATTTCAAATAGTACCACTAGAAAATGTGTCATCAAATATTTTCTCTACCATTATTAAAATATAACACGAGAACATTATAACATTGTAGTTTTTCTAGTTAAAATAAAAATAAAACTTTAAATATACGTTTCAGTATATTTTCTGCGCTTATTAATATAATAAGCTTTGAAGTATAGTATCACATAACATTAAATTATCGATGATAATGATAATATTAAAATGTTCATGTACCGATAGGAATTTTCGGTACACATAATATAATTATTAGTAGCTTCGTATTAAACGTAATGTTCAATATTTTTTTTACTAAATAATTATACAAATAATATTGCTTAACGTTATTTTGTATAACGCTCCTGTACTTGAGACTGTTATGGAGAAAAATTAATACTCGTACCTAAGCTGCTGTAAATAAAGGTGTAGCAATGTGTAATCAATAAATTGATGTATAACATATAATTATAAAGGATGATTTAATTACAAATATTCAGCGACATAAATTATGTTCTTGGTGTGTACATTTTTTCAAATTATTACACGGCATACAAACGGTGAATTTTAGATTCAAACTCGAAGCCAAGTGATGTGGATTCAGTAAAATTGTACAGCAGTTGACTGATTATTGATTTTAAAACAATGAAAATATATCTTGGTGTTAAGATTAATAATACAGTACGACTGTGGCATGTTGATTTACTATAATTGTTCTCGTTGATAACATTTCACTGGTACCTATTAATAGTATAGACCTATAGTTACCTATTTATTTTGTCGATAAAATCAAAAGTATCAGCCGAAACCAAAATAAATGTTATAAAAAAGAATGCTTTTAAAATAAACGCTTAATGAATAAAGTTTAGGTATAAGGCATGGGCGTTCTCTCGGGGGTGATGTGGGAAATGCATCCCCCATGGCGTTTTTTCTTTTTAGATTTGATGAATTTTCATGATTAACTAATAAGTGAATATTAAATATTTTAATGAAAATTAAATAAATAAATATTTTTTTTGACTAGATATAATTATCCATGAGAATATGCAATTGGTATACAAATAACAAATTACAGACCAAGGTTATAGATTAATATTTGTAATCTAATATTCTATTGATGTAATATTTAAACAATAAATTAGTCTCATGATACCATCGATTATACAAATGATAACATATTTGTATTTTTTAATTGTTTTTAGTGATTTTTATAGTGTGTTGACGAGTTACGATTGACTTGTATTTTTATTTTTGATCAAAATGAAACGAATTAATTCAAGTATACTAAATTTTTTTCAAAAATTGAAAATTAATATTATAGTTCCATATTTTTCATAATTTGATATCATTCAAAGAATCTTTTTAACGGCTTAACATTGTTGGCCGTACATAGAGAAATTCCAATTTATGCCAAAGATGTTCTTAACTTGATTACTCAAAATTCATCAATAGAAGCTGATAATAATTTGTAAATTAAATGTTTTAATTAACAATATAATATTTTTTTTTAATTCTAATTTAATTTATGTTGTTTTTATATAAAAAAAGGGAATGCGAGAGATTCACCCTGACGACTCACCTTTCAATACATTTTCATATCTCCCCGGCAAATAAAAAATTCTGAGAACGCCTCTGGTATAAAATACTCCATATCATTATAATATTTTGTCCATTATGCTCGGCTATCCGTTTCGACTTTCGTTGCCACGACTACCTGCGATATCGTATACAACGTGAATTATTGTTGATTCCGTAAAACTATCATTTATCCTACCTAATTTATTATCTTTTGATTATTTGTTATTTGGAAAATAATATCGTAATATAATTAAGTCATTAATATTTTATATAGTTTCATGGATTAAAAAAAAAAAAAAAATTAAATTAATCAATTAAAATTGATCGAACCATCAAAGGAATTTTTTTTCATATGTCGTATACTATTATTAGTATTAATTACTTATACGTGTTTTTCGTTTAAATAAGTCATTCATTTGAACATATTACACACATCCACAGAGTACAGTTGTATTAGATTTTTTTGAGTGTTATATATTAATAATATTTGATTTCAGAATATGTAGAAAAAAACGTTCAATATCAATAACAATAAAAAAAAAAACACTAAAACCTACAAAGTTAAACACAACTCTTTATTGATTTAAAAAAACCCATTGTACCAAGTCTTCGAAAAATATTTACGCTGTGTTCAGTCGGTTCATTTTTTTTTTTTTATAATTGTATGGTCATGTAGTCACCATTGAATAATCTTAGCCAAACATAATTGTTAAAAGTTGTAAATAAACTTCCACGCGATACGGCAAAGTGCCATATTGCCCTGATTAATTTATTTATTTAACTATACGTTTAGAAAACCGAACACACACATTTTATTAAAATGTATTTTTAATATTTTTATTTATCTATTATTAAAAACTATATAGCCATGTGTAGTGTACATGAAATAAAACAAGAAAAAAACATTCCATCTCCGTTCAACGAGACGTTTCACATAAAGAAAATATAATATACATAACCGACTTTTTTTTTATATTTAACTCACTACCAGTATAAAATATGTTAATATTACACGATTGGCCGTGACGAAACTGAAATGTGTTGATAAAAAAAAAAAAAAAAAACCGTTTCCCGAGGCGCATTTTATAACCATGGTTAAAACGTGCATATGATTTAAACGCGAAGAGGATACCCAGACAACGGGCACACGAAAATTAATCAATCGTTTTAAAATAAATACGATTGGAATTTTTTTAATTTATATGTTACAGATTTTACATACTTTACAGTATTATTATACATGTAACGCGTTTTATTCGTACGTTATTTTATTGTAGAATACATTGTAACTGTATACCTAATACAGTTTAAACTAAACTGTTTTGTCCAAATATAATACGATCTGAGCTGCATTTAGAGAGGGGGGTACTGGCTAAAACTGCCCTGGGCGCCAGTTTTTTGGGAGCGCCGAAATTTTATGTTCGGAAATTTGCTCACTTGTGAAATATTGAAATTTTAAAATTATTATTTTTTTTGTTTTTAATAACAGTATCATAAATTAATGTTAATGTATTTAATTTATTAATATATATTATCAATGTATTTATAACAATATAGCTATCATTGACCCAGAATATTATTAATACACCTAATATTAGTTCCCAAATTTGTTGTGATAATGTTAATAAACATAAATTATTTATACTGGTACGGCGTATTATGTTATCGCGTGTAGCGTGCGGTGGAGTTGCCTACTGCACAAAAATAGTATTGATCTTAGAATATCTAAATGGTTCATGAGGATCTATTTCCTATATTTTCTGTGGGTAAGCCCCTTAGAGGGGCACCATTTTTTTTTTTTTTGCGCCGGGGCATAAAATGTCTAAATACGGCATTGCATACGACTATGAAAGGCTTGAAATTATAAAGCGTTGTGTTGTGTCGTTTGATGACAAATGTCATTAGATTTTCTTTTTCATGATAACTGCATGAAAAAACATAACTTACAGTGATAACAATTTTGAATTTCGACACTCGCTTGCGACGACTGACTAATGTACTTGTTCCCTTTTGGGTTTTTGATCAATCGAATGAGCAGTATTATTTCGGCAACCATCATAAATTATCGAAATCAACAGTATTTTTCTAAACCAATAGCACAAAGCACAAGTAAAAAATATACTTAAATAAGTTGACTGTTTTTTTTTTTATTATAATAATCTGATCGACAGCACACCGAATTCGTAAGTAATTAACGGAATCGAAATAAAAAACGAAATCATTTTTTTTTCGACGCATAGAAGAGTCTAATAAGAGAGCAATAATCGTCAATAACTGGCACGGCTATTTACGTGTATATAAAACTTGTATGCGGATGCTATTAATTATGCACCCATAAAAAGATAATAAAAAAAGCCTATAACATAAAAGACTTCGGTGCCCAAAAAGGTTTTTGTTACACTACATTCTTTAATGGAATGAAAAATAAATCTATATATAAACATGTGCAACTATAAAAAAAAAAAATCTAAAAAGAACTAAAAAAGGTCTAAATATCAGTGGTGAATTTAATGTATTTAAGAGAGTAATTAGTATTCTATGATAATTAAAATGAATATATAATTTACGCGGACATTGGCACTCGCCTAAATTTCGAGTCAACATTTAATTTTAATAACAATACTGGAATTAGTTACAAAATAATTAAAAAATATTTATTTAAGATGATATGCAATTTGATTAAAATCTATGTGAAACCTATCGATTATCAACCCGAGTGGACTTTCTAATAACTTAATTATCGATTTATACTGATATCGTGTACCTATACCATAAATATTGTATGGATTTATAACGGACAAGACCGAACCGCGGTAACGGTAAGACCGTCGATCTCGATTGTTTCACAAATCGTATCAGTTTTCCTTGCGATATTTAAACGTCGCACACCGTGTTATTATATAGTGCATATTATGGTGTGGTTACATGACAAAAACAAACTGCCAGAATCGTTAATTATTTTACGCAGGTAGTGTATATTTTATTTACGGAAAATATATGTTGTGGATTTTAAACTCAAACAGAAATCGAGCTTAAACAAACAGTGATAAAAGACATTTTACGCGATCGATGCGTTTTAAAGCCTTTATGACGTAGCCGATTTCGAGCCACGTATTACACGCACTGCCTTTGCCGGGAAAATGCGCCATTCTTTTTGTGTCTTTTCGTAAATACAATATTATCAGCGCCGTGTACATTTTAACACTAAATTCTCACGGACCTGATGTCTTAGTGATTCCATCCTTCCCACCCTTCTAACAGTATAATATAAAAATATATAAAATGATTTCGGGCGGATGGGATTCATGATACCGAACGATTTCGATGTTTGTATACGATTATAACACTATAACTTGCCTGAACGTTGAAGAAAATCACGTACACAATAACAGTATCAACCGAAAAATGTTCGTTTATTATTCTAAACGGTTTTTCGTTATGATTTTACCACACGGTTTACGAACGATCTTACTCGATGCAAATTCTGAAAGTTATACGTATATGCCCAATAAATTGTTTAGATATCTCTTCCTATTTTCGAATTTTAAACAAATAGAGTAGGATGGAAAATATTACATCTTGCAGACAGTATATACAGTATGTTTATATACTCAAACTGAAACTTAAACTTCCTGGCGTCGGCGTGTATATGTATTATAATGGTATAGCATGACTGTGCGTATTGAAGAACTTCCAAGTAGTCATTGTTCAAAATATTTAAAGTTTGATAAATTCTTTTCGAGACGTCGATACAAACACATTGTTGACGAAACGAGAATAACGACATTTGATATATACCAATTAATAGAATATTTCCATTCGTAACAAATTTTTATTTTATCAGTGACTCTCTAAGTCCTTTTTACATCATTTAAGTTTTCCGATCTGTGCACATATTATTTGGAAATAAAAAATACATGTGTTTGAAACCATTTTCAGCAAACATATAGGTATATTTTTTCAATACTGTTAAAATTGTTAAACCAAATAACTAAAGAATAATATTTAATTGAACTTAAATGAATAATTCTAATGAACTGATAAATTGTGAGCTTTCCAAGATTAAAATAGATCTAACCGAAAAGTATTTAAATAAATGCATTTAAAATATAATATTACTCGAATAAAATAAAAACATGACTTTGAAAATTCCCCACGGCCACACTGCCATATGATTACGGAAAACTAATTTCTGAAATATTTATTAAACGAATTCGGAAAATTATTGTTTATTGAAAAACTAAAACTTATTAATATCGAATAAAACTTTGTTAAGTGATAATATTATAAATATCGTTAATGTTACATATCTCATATATTACACCAGATTTTTATACAAATTACAGAAATAAAAATGAAAACTGCTTTGATTAATTTCTGTACGCAATCTTGATGTTATTAAAAAAAAAAAAAAAAAAAATAGAATATTTTTCATGGAAATGAATTTGTTTGTAGATGTTTAATTATTTTACAGCAAAAATTATTGTCCGCTATACACAAATAAAAGAAAACATTAAACAATAAATATATAGATAAAAATAAAAATTAAATTATTAAAAAAACAATAAACATAAATATATATTATAATAAAAACAAATAGATCTACTAAAATGTGATATCCAATCAATTCCACATTCCAATTTTATTATTCAATCATGAAAGAGTCACCCATTAATTAATTAATATTTGGTATTATAAATCGAAATTTTTATGAACTTTAAACACTTGTATAATCTGCAGTATTTTTTCAAGGAAATTATTGTTTAAATGATTTTGTATTTTCCGCGATTTGTATAAACTCGATAATTTACACTGTTAAAAGTACAAAATTAAAATATGATGATGATAGCGGCTTAAGGCTTTAAACAAACCACAATATAATTTTTTAAATGCATAGTTATAATCCTAAGCTTATTTATTATTTTATTTAGACACTGAGTGAAACGAGAAATGAATTGATTTTACCATGATTTGTGTTACATTTTTTTTTGTGCGTCCGTGTCCACGATTTCGACCACAAGGACTTCGATCATCACAAATAATAGAATTCTGATAGGAAATGTTACCTATTTAGTACTATGAATAAAGTCATCTTGTGACTTTTGTAACAGTTTTCCAAGTAATTAAAAAAAACTAACGCAAAATTATAAATACTAAATAAAATGTATAACATGCAGTAAATCAAACTTCTTTTTTGATTGTAACTCAAAAATAATAATCGTAGATATTTGAAATATTAACAGAATGATTATATCATCGTTTACTATAAATATTAAAAATAAAAAATTTCGAGCTATTTGTTGAACATTTTTAAATTTTTATATTTCTCAGATTTTTTTTTTTTTGTTTTTTTGAAAAAGCTGATAAAGTAACTTAGTTTGACAAAAAATATTGAAAATTTAATACAGAATTCTTAATACGTATCTTTCACTAATTAATTAAAAAGTTATTTATCTTAATTTCAAAAAAAAAAATAATTTACCATCGTTTAAATAGTACATTTCGATAAAACGATAAAAATCAGAGAACTTCATTACATTTATGTGGTTAAATAAGATGTTCAATATTTATATTTTAAGCTTGAAAATTGGATTCACTAGTATATTTGAAGCATAAAAAAAAATAAATACTGGAAAGTCACAAAAATGTTTTACGATTGTATAATACAACATTTTGACAAAATCGAATACATTCAATGAATATCTATTGAAATTAAACGGTATTAATTATTTAATTATCTTACAATTATTAATTATAGTGATTCAAAACATTTACTGAGTACTTGTATTAATATTTTAAAGCTATTTCATAGTAAGTATTGAAATGTTTTAATAAAACTGATACTGTTTAAGGGCATCGCCTGCTAACGCACAAAGGCGTAAAATACACATGGTATAAAATCTCACTATCGCACACATATATTTTGGACGATTGTCGTCGCTTATCGACAATAATCTATAAAGTATTTGAACTTAGCCCCCCACTATAAAAAATACTTTCCAGAATGATTGTAACCTAAATTTTTTAATTTGTAACTATTTCTAACCAAGTTTTTAGAATTTGTAACCTCATATTTTTCAAGCTACAGGTACTTTCTCAATGAGGAGCTTACTTCATGCAGCCCCCCAATTCAACGAAATTATCCAAAATAAGTTATAACTTATAAAACTCAATTTTTAACTACTTGTAACCAACTTTTAAGAATTTTTAACCTCGGCCCTTCCGATTAATCGTAAATTTCTTAATGAGAGGCAGGTTAATGCACGTATAGGAGCTGTTACACGTGCTTTCAGTTATGGTTTGTCTAGGATTCAACACTGTGAAATGAGTTTGAAGATTATTCACGATGAAGAAGATGGTATAATAGTTCCAAATTTTAGACTAGATATTTATGTGCGTTTAGAAATTACCCATTTATTTAAAATTATTGGTAGATGGATATGTTTTAAGATAAGAAGTTACAGAAAAATTAAAAAAATTTACGTAAGAGCCATAATTTTCCTTATAAAATCAAAAACACTTAATTAATTTAAAGCAATTTTAACTGAAATTTTAGTTATTGTACCTTGAAAATTTGATGGCAATATAAAATGTACAAAATATTACAATTCGTCAGAAAAATTCAGGGAAAATATTTTAAAACAAATCGAAAATGTTGATTTTAAAGAAAATATAATTTTAGATGACGAAGAAATGGCGGAGGAAAATGAAGAATAATGTTCAAAGTCTTAGTAATATTTAAAATAGTATTTGATACATTTATTAAAAATATAAAATAACGCGTAGCAGTTTTCTCCGATACACGTTTGAATACGTACTTTTTACCTGGTTTATGTGTTTTTTTTCTTTGTATTACAAAAGGTTTTCTTCTCTAGACAAATATAATGGCTAGACACAACAAATCAAAATATAAAAAGGCCACTTCAGCACCAGTCAAAGGATATTTTTCTCATGCCAAAAATGAATTGAGACAATCACTTAGCACAATTTTGTTGCTTTACATATATAATCAATATAAAGAGAATTGAAAATGGCCAGATCATTACAAGTCAACAAAAATTAAGAATATAAATCAAAAAATGATATTATATCAAACAACAGTTCTGATATGATATATAGTAATGAAACAAATAGGGAAATTTATATAAACAGCAATGTAAGTAATAATGTTGAATCGGAATTATATAGTGATGATGATATTTCTATCAATTCTGATAAATTTGATATCAATATAATGATAACAGATGAACTAATGGCACAAGAAAATTGGAAAATAAAGCAGACCGACCTATCAACATCAAAAAAGAGAAAGTAAGTTCCAAACGATTTTCGAAATATACAAGTTTAATTAATCGTCATGTACTAAATATTTCAGGATTACGATCAACTTAATTATCAATGATAATAAACGGAAATATTTTACCAGCTTTTAAAGTAATTAAAGAAAAAAATTTGATATTTAACACGTGAGCTTTTGTTTCACTTTTAGTAGCTATAAAAGTAAGGTACATCAATAACAAAAGGTGTAAGTTGTATATTGATAATAATAAAATGAATCCTTTTATAAGACGATACAAAGATATCCTCTTCATGGAGCTACAAGCATAACTTATGAACAACGTGGTAATGCGCTGGTAGAAAGTGGACTTTTTAAAATGTTACCAGTAGAATCGGAACCTCAATATTGGACGCAAATATTAATGTTATTGCTTTATATAACAAGTTCTTTTCTGATATACCTAGCAGTATACAAATATTGGAATGTACCATTTGTACTACAAAAACCGTATTTTATAATGCAATATAATACTCAACGAATTGTTAAATAGCAGCGAACGCTTAGAAGATGTAAATACATATTTAAATAAATATGTTACAGAAAAAAAAGAAAAATGGAGTCCAAACTGCAAAAAAATAAGTACCCGTCCTAAGGGTTAGGACGAGTACTTATTTTTTATTCTTTTTATTATAGTTTTATGCTTAAGTTCATCAAATAATCAAAAACGTTGTTCTGTACTTGAAATTCTTCAGTTAATATTGAACGCCACTGTGAAATTTCTAAAGCCAGTATTATTTTGTTTACATTACTCGATGGTTTGAATATCAGCTGCTGCACGATTAAAAAAAAAAAAAAATTAAAAAAATATATTATAATTATACTTATTTACGCTATTTATTAGTATTTTAAATTAATTTCACCAGTGAATCCGGCCCAATAATCCACGATTACAATATGTTTGACGGTTCGCTAGTAAACGTGCACATAACCGTCGGTTTTGTATTCGGTTTTATTTTTGTTAAAGCGCGAGTAGTTTTATTTTCATATATAGATCAACTTGATAGTAATAATAATAATAATAATAATCATAATCATAAAATATACAATAAAATTAAATGAATATATTTTATCCTTCCGTATCGTTAAAACGCATATAACACTGGGGCAATTTTATTCAGTACGATATTTTATTATTAAACCGTTCGAACAACGTACGCCAGTGCCACGGGCTACTATGTACCCCCGTGCAATGTTGTAAACTAAACGACGTATGGAATGTGGAAAACGGTCGAGATTAAGTTGGGGATACTCGATATATAATCTAGTTACCGTACCCGATAAACGGTTCTAACCACGGTCGCGATGTACATCGGTTAATTGTCATGTTTATACACGTTTATAAATGAACTCTGGGGCGTAGTGATTCTTGACCGCAGGCGCACATCCTATGTGAAAACTTTGAGGGTGCCAAAATTACGCGAGCGTAAACTATTTGCTATTCTAGTGTCGTAATCATGAAATAAAAATGTAAACTTCAAATCGTAACAATAACAATACATCATCCGTAAAGTCGAAGCACGTTGCGGAGGTATTGAAATCGAATTGTCAGTTTTTCAAACTCCGTTTCGCACGGCGAGTTTGATTGCACATCAAATCCGACTTTTCGCTAGAAACATAGTCATCCCTTAATGGCAAATCGTTGATTTCAGGGGAAACGCGTAAGCTTATATCAGAAAACCGAGGTCGCCAAACCCTCCCCTTAGCGCCACTCGTCCGCACCGTTTCGAGCGTACATACCGCAGCGATTACAACCGTAATATGTATGTATAAATATAATGACAAGGGGACGCGCGTGCGGTGGCTGTGTAAATATTACCGTAAATAAAAAAAAATCGTCTGAAAAGTGAATATTATATATACTACACCCTATACGAAATGTAATTGCGCAGGGAGAAAGAAAAAAAAACCTTGTCGGTGGATGAGCTCTGTCTTTCTCACTCACCCTCTCTCTCTCTCTCACTCTCTTCGTAGAATGTATTGAACGCCGCTGCGATGGTGGAGGAAACGACGGCGGCGCCCGACGACGATATGCGCCGAAGATACGATCCTTCTCCGCCGCCGCCGACGCCGCTAGAAGTCGATTGGATTTTGTTTTTGTGTTTTTCGTTTTTTTTTCCCATCCAAAAGGGTTAAGAATTCTTGTTACGCATTTCTGTTCTCTTTCCCTACCCCCGTGAACGGGCGCGTTATTACGATTATTGATGCAATAAAAAACGTGTAATATGTTATTGTTCTCCGACGGACTCGCACGACGGAAACCGGTTTACGACCGATGCACGCGGACCGGCGGCATCGTCCCGGCAGGTGTCCTAATCTAACCCTTTCTCCGGGGGTGCAGGACACATATATTCCGGTAGCCGTTCATGACACCAATCCTCACGGACGCGGTCGTTTCGTCGCGAACGGTTTTTTTACCATCATAATTGTTCACACCTATCCTACGCACTTCTCGTAAGCCAAAACCTCGTTCTTCCGCGCGCCGCTCACAAAAAGTTCGTCGTACGCTATTAGATACCGTTACCATTATCGTACACATGGTTATACGCTATTTGTACGAAATCGTTGATTTGAAAGAAGAAAGACGTTCGAAAAAGGGATCGCGCAGTCCGCGGACGTCGGGCGGCAACGGTTGGGACGGGTTTTGGAAAGAGCAGGGTTTATTTTAACGTGCATTTGAACACATTTTACGTGACTCTAAGTGAAAAATGCGCAGTTTTAAATACTATCTACAAATGCAATTTCTCACAATAATAAATTGTACTTATCGACTTCACGGCCCAGTGCAGGTAGAGATATATCATCGGATTAGGTTTATTAAGATTGTGTGATCATTGTCATTATTTTATTGTCACAAATTGCACGACCGCAGCGGGGCTTATAATCATACACGATGAGTAATAATTTCGAGAGTATAGGGAGGGGGTTAAGTCTTGCGCATTTAAAAAAAAAAAAAAAAAAAACCTTAAAATAAACCCTGGGAGAGAGTTCCGTCGGCGTTTGGTAAAAGGAACCGACGGTCCGTCACGCCGTGCGCCGACACTGCGGGTTTCAAAAATTCGGGTTTTCCGATTGTCAGAGCCCTGCGCACGGTCCGGACTGGCGAGACGTGTACGTCCAATAACGATAGCCGTATTATTCACTCGTTGGTTACAGGGCCAATTCGGTGATACGTCTTTGATCATAATTTTCTGCGAGACATTTTTTCCCTCCTTGTGCGTGAACGATCGCCGTACAGGTTATGTTGTACAATCGAATCGTTCGATAGCCGATGGTGTTTCGATGCAAAGTTATGGCGAGCGAAAAAGATACCTCACATTGTTGTGCCGACAAAGAAAACGCGTACCGGCCAAACGGTTTTGAATTCTCGATACGTTTGCAAGTGCCCAGGACAGATGTTGTAGTGCAGTGAACGCGCAGCCGATTGGCCGGAACGTCTTGAGATTTGTAGGATTCAGATTTTCGCTGTAAACGTTCGGTTGGATTTCGTACAATGAAGCGCGGAACAACACAGTGCGGAAAATTAAGTTTCGAGCAGTAGTTATTTCAGTAACGGAATAACGTTGCCGATAAAAAACAATATAAAAATGATATCCGTATATAATGCCTAAAAATAATATAACACATATGATATATAATACAGCGCATAATAAAAATAAAATACATTACGTAACTAACAAAGCAAATATTTTGAACGACTCTTTAAATAATAATTAAATATTCATAGTTAATATATTAAATATTTTGAGAAATTTTAAAAAGATTTCCATTGAGCATTTTTTTGTCCAAAAAAAA
The DNA here is from genome assembly GCF_003268045.1 of Sipha flava. Taxonomy (NCBI): domain Eukaryota; kingdom Metazoa; phylum Arthropoda; class Insecta; order Hemiptera; family Aphididae; genus Sipha; species Sipha flava. The sequence continues at coordinate 180,180 of NW_020273533.1, read as the reverse complement.
AAAAATCGGTGAACACCCGCTACCTGAAAATGCCGTTTAGCAGTGCTTTAGTTGGCGGCCCTCGACCTAAAATCATTTTTTTGACATATATAATATATTTTTATTTTTAACGCTGAATCTTAACATATATTTTTTTGATTTCGGCTCATCATCATAAATAAATCGAAACATTTTCATTCGATTTCAATTTTATTTTTTTTTAAAGCGTTAATACATTTCCAAATTAATGGATTAATCAAATTTATAATAGAGTTAAATGAATTAAACATCTTTTAAGAAATTCTTAGAATAAGTTACTATTTGAAAATACAATGAGTATAATCTGTATAAATAGTCATCGAAATCTTCTTACCTTTCAACATTTTCCATTTTAATATTTTATGCAACGGTGGTTGACAAAATGTGTTTCTACCGCGGTGCAAATATAAACTAGACCAATAAAAATTGACTCACGTGAACTCACCAAGCTAAAAATAAACATGATCCAAATCGACTAATCTAATTAGAATTTTTATTTCTTATATACGTTCAATTAACAGTTGTTTAGCTGTCTGTGCTCAAATGTGCTGTGCTCAGTTTTTGAGTCACTATAATATCAATACTTTTATAATATGTAAGTTTAAAAATAATAATTATGCGATTCTAACACACGATTGTCGACTTATTTATGTTTAGATTAAAATATTTGCAAGTGTGTTTACGTTTTATATCAGGGGTGTCCAACCCGCGGCCCGCGCTAGATTTTGATGCGGCCTTCACTTAAATTTAAAAACCGTTTTTTTCCGTTGCGGCATCTTATCTTATATTACATATGGCCGTGTGCATCGGGCCTAAAGATAAATTTTATTAGTGTTATATCTTTATTGGCTCCGATACTAATATCTTGTGTCATTTATCAACAAATAAAAATAAAATACCTATATAGAATTATTACTAAGCACATGTTATCTAATACAGACATACAGTTGTGCGCGCGTGATGGTCAGGTGTTCACATTTTGTTCAGAACAGTGGTGTTAGTGATCAATATTATTATTTATTTAATTACAATTTTATAATTTGTATAATAAACTAATAATCAAATAATGAAATGTCATCCAATAAGAAAAGAAAAATAACGGATGAAGGAAGAATATTTAACAAAAAGTAGACAGTGGAATACTTTTTTATAGAAATTAAAAATGGAGCATTATGCCTTTGTAAGGAAATAATTTCAGTTTTTAAAGATTATAATTTAAAAAGACATTATTTACAAAAACATGCAATCAAAATGGACTCTTATCAAGGGTTTTTTCGGAAACAAAAAATTTTAGAACTAAAAACATGTCTTTTTTCTCAACAACTCAATATTAAAAAAGCTAATTCTGAGTCCTTAACCGTTACAAAGGCTAGTTATGTAGTGTCATCTTTGATTGCAAAAAAATCAAAACCATTTATTGATGGTAAGTTTATTAAGGAGTGTTTAGAAAGTATTGCAGATATAATGTGTCCTGATAAAAAAACACTTTTCAAAAATTATTCTGTCTCATCAGACTATAAGCAGGCAAATCGATGACATCGGAAAGTCCATAGAAAATAAACTAGAGGAAAAAGTCCGTTCTTTCTAATATTATTCTTTGGCTATTGATGAAAGTACCGATGTATTGGACACGGCACAAGTTGCTATTTTTGTTAGAGGTATTGATAATAAATTCAATACATCGGAAGAAATTGCTTCTTTAGTACCACTGAAAGACACTACAAAAGCTCGTGATTTGTTCGAAGCAGTAGAAACTACACTAAATAAATTTATTTTAAACTTGGTCAATATATCAGGTTTAGTTACGGATGGTGCCCCTTCTATGTTAGGTAAAAAAGAAGGACTTACAAAATGAATAGAAGACCATGCGGTTTTAGTTGGGAACAAAGGTTTGATGCGATACCACTGCATTGTTCATCAGGAAAATTTATGCGCGAAAGCTTTGAAAATGGATAACATCATGCAAATTGTCATCAAATGTGTTACATTTATTCGAACTAGGGGACTAAATCATCGTCAATTCCATGACTACCTTAAAATCATGGAAGCAGATTCTGGAGACGTTGTTTACTTTTCAGAAGTAAGGTAGCTTAGTCGAGGTAAAATGCTCAAAAGGTTTTATGATTTGCGAAATGAAATAAAGTCGTTCATGGAGTCAATAGGAAAACCTGTCATAGAGTTTGAAGATGAAAACTGGCTTATGGATTTAGCTTTTTTAGTTGACATAACTACTCATTTAAATGAGTTAAACGTACGTCTTCAAGGTAAAAATAAACTCATTAGTAATATGTTTCAAATAATAACTGCCTTTGAACTGAAACTTAAATTATGGCTAAGTCAAGTTAAGGTGAATAATTTTATCTATTTCCCTGTGTTGGCCAAATACAATCTCAAGAATAGCGAGAGATAATAAATTTTAATTTTCATTAATGAATTTGAAACCCGTTTCGAAGATTTTCGTAAGAATAGTCAACTCTTTGCTATTTTCTCAACATCATTTTCGGTTGATATTACTTCTGTGGAAACTAAATTTCAAATGGAATGCATTGAGTTGCAATCAAATATTCAACTCAAAGAAAAATTTAATCAGTCATCTTTATTAGATTTCTATAAATTATATCTACCCAAAGAAATATATCTAGTGCTTCATGATCATGCCTTATTCATATTTTCGTTTTTCGGCAGCACATACATTTGCGAACAATTGTTTTCAAGAATGAAAAACACAAAAAGTAAGAACTGGTCCACTATATCAGACAAGCACCTTGAAAGTTGTATAAGGATTGCCACAACTTCAATCGATCCGGATATTGATTCGTTACTTTCACAAAAAAAAGCAACTGCAAATTTCCCATTATTTTATTTTATTTTTTTTAATATTGATAAATATATTTTTCTATGTAATTATAATTAAATATTAAGACTTGTAAAAATATTTCGGCTTATTATTCGCTATTGTAAAACTAGAAATAATGTATTGTTGTATTATAGAATATAATTTAATCATTAAATTTGAATGTATTATTATTAAAAACAAGTGTGTGACCCACCACAACTTATACTGATATGATGTGGCCCAGTCTTCACAAAACGTTGGACACCCCTGTCTTAGATGTTTCTAACGGTATCTTTTGATATACAGTTATTGTAAAATAACAGTGCTCGTCAAGACCAATTTTTTCGGGATGCGGATGGACCGATGATAAACGGAAACTGTCTGTACGAGGATATTTTCTGAGACAGGTCAGTTAAGTTGTGACCAGGGATGCCAAAGTTTGATGGTATCCACCATATTTACCTACTTCCGTATTGTATTCTGTCCATATATGTTTTTATTTATACTCTGAACCCTCTAACCTTATCATCTGTTTTATGCATAGTTAACATTTTAACATATTAAGGTTACGTGTCTGAAGACAAAAACATTTTAATTTGCAACCCTCTTTGCTCTGACAATTTGAGCGATGACCCAAATAAAAAAAATGCCATCAGTTATAATTTTACTGTTTATTTAATATTAAATATATTTTATTTTTTATTTGTATCTAAATTTATGTCTTTGCAACTCCGGGTCAGAAAAATGTAGCTATAATTCTAATAAGTACTGTTTTAGGCAGGCGTACAGTAACTGGAAGAGACTGGTGTCTTAATCGTGAGATATTATAAGTTTTAAACAATGACAAAAGTAAGAGACAAAATAAATATTTATCATGATGTTAGCTGTCTGACAGCTGTAGAGGTTTTTAAATTTTTATCTCTTTATCTTTACGGGAATCGCAAGGAATTAAATGAATATTTAATGAGTGGCTAACTGCCTTTTTTTAAGTAACCGATTTTATCCGTATAATATAACAAATATGAAATACTAATGCATTAAATGTATACATTTGGTTTCGTGTAGTTTCGTTGATAGAATATATTTATTGGAGGGATGCACTTGTTTTAAGACCTATATGCATACATTATACTAATGAATAATATAAAATGAATATGCCCATGGGTAGGTATTTATACATAAAGCAGTTTATTTTATACGTATTTTATTTATTCCTCGAGGAAAACATTTAAACGTTAATTAAGAAAACAATTGATTTTTAAAAGGGTTCAAATAAAGTGTTAATTAAAATCCACAATCCTCTCATTATTAATAAATATTTTAGATCTATCTTTTTTTATTTCAAGCTGTTTATTTTTAGTACAGTTTTGTAGTTAAATAAACAGTAAACGTGTATACCTATAGTATTTACTACATAAAAACTTCTATAGTACCAACGAGTTCTTTTTAGTTTATTCTATGATTGAAAATGAGAATGCATAAAACTTTGCTAGACAAACAGTAAATGCGAATACATACAATTTGGGATTTAAAAGTAGTTTGGCAAACACATTTGTGAATGTATGATTAAAGTGTAACGCACAGTAATTATGAACTCCGTAAGTCATGTTGATAAAATATCAATTAATGTATTTCTAGAAATGATTTTACGCAAAAATACTTTTCATTTATGTAAAATTGATACAGATTTATTTAAAAAAGACTTTATGTATTTATATATATATATAGGATTCGTGGGAAAAAATGAAAACGACCCTTCCTTCAAAATTAATTAAATTAAGTTCGGGATGAAACGAGAGGCCACAAAGTGTTTATGCAATTGAAAACGTTATTTTTACAATTTACATAAAACATATTTCAAGAGTTACCACAACAGCGATAAACAATAAATCTTTTTCTTGAACATTCAATAAGATACTGTATAAATAATTATTTGTTAGGTCTTTTTTATTTTTATTTTTTACTTAAATAACAACAAAATATAAAACAATTGAATCTATTTAAGTCATTTTTTAAAAGAATGAGCGATTAATGGAGTGATGTTGTATATCTCGTAGATCGTCACGGTAGTCTATGCGAATCATAATTGAATAAATAGTAATGCTCATTTAAATAAATAATCCGTTATTGATCCTGTGGCTCATGTATTTGTTTATTTCAATATTGTTTAATAATCATGTTCAGTACTGTATTAGATTTTTAAATCATGCATTTATACATAATTATAAAAATGTAATTTATTTCTAAATTATAATCGCATTTTGATGTTTATACCATATATCAATATATTAAAATTAAAATTAAAAAGGTTCTCTTTATTTTTTTATCCGATTTTTAATCTACATTCATTCCAAATTAATCTACCAACAAAATTTTAAGGGCATTAAATTGAAGGTTTAATAAACGTTAGTGCATCCCGCCGGGAGTTATTTTCTTTACTTTCATCGTTCATGGTATTATCGATTCGTTACTAATAGTATAAAAAAAAATGTTTTAATTGATTGACTGCGTACTGGATAAGAACGTACGGAAACATTATATATTACGTATAATATAATTGTTAATAAGTTAAAATCGTTTTAATATCACATACGTACAATAATATGTAATATCATTGTAAAACTAATTGCTTTTTGGATCGCTCATCCTAAGTATAAAAAATGTTTTTTTGATCGGCATCACTTGAGTGTTGACAACACGGTGGATTCTGATGAGTAAACCGTGTACAGTTCACAAAGTAAGTTCTTATTACTCGTTGGTACAATCGCGGTGTCGGAATTTGACCGCCGAACAGTAAATAATTCCTTACAGCCGTATAATATCGTCGGTATAATGAGTTCAACAACCTCTTATAAATAATAACCGAGTACAGTTCAGCAGACAAATTAGGTAAAAATATTTGGACGGGAGAGCACTGCAACAGCAGGTAAAGGAAGATATTGGTAAGCATAGCGCGGGCGTGATGGATAACGACGACCGGGGTTCTGACCTGATCAAGACAAACGAAGTTTAAAATATTGCAATATTATCCGTGTAACACGTTTACTACATTTCATTTTGTTGTTCTCCATTATATTTTCATTGTCTTTTATCCGGGAAACATACAAAAAAATCCAAAAAGTCCAAAACACTTCCTCATACATGCACACACACACATGCGCGCGCACGCACACATTTACGAGCGCCGCCATGAGAGGTCTGGAAGAGGGTGCACTTTTGACGTCCTGGATTTAAAAATAAAAAAATAAAAAGATTAAACTTTAAAAATGTAGGATAAAGGCAATTATTAGATTTATTAGATTTTCTAGTAGTCCGAATTACTTTGTAACAACTGAAAAAACTAAAATAACAATGTATTATCGTACAGTTCGAAAAAAATTCCCTCGTTTTCAACTTAAACAATTTTAAGCATTATTTAGAAATTAGCGTATATACTACGTACGATACACCCCTTGACAATATTTCTGGTACCGCCTATACACACACATACATGCATACGTACAGACAACTGGAATTAACAACCATGTTTGGCTCCCGTTGTCCAGGATATCTCTCCGTGATCAATATTAATATGTAAACGCGAGTTATATTTTAATTTTTTATTTGCAATTGAAAAATCGGTAAATATAGCGGTGGAGGTATTTGGACTGAAATGTTTTGATTTCATTGATGTTAGAAGATTTGGTAGCTCTCCGTTACTAGATTCCATAAGCCCATATTGATTTTAGGAGCAATTTATACAAGAGAAGTTTGTTATTGAAATTGACATGATTGAAGTCAGCAAAAGGGGTAATTAACAGGTCCAGTAGTTTAGAAAAAGGGGTTTGGTATGGATATGGATTGTCCAGGTTTAGTCGACGATCTAAGTAAACATCTAGATATCGGACATTTTTGGCCAGATGGCAGTGGTGATTGAGATGAATTGAGGTATAAAAGAAGGCAACAATTTATAGAAATGTGTTGTGGATTGGTTTTGTGTTATTAACTTTTACCTCCTGCTTTTACCCCTCCAATTATTTAAACCAAATTCATAAGAGATTTAGGTGTTTTTAATGAGCTTGTGAAACACGAAAAAAGTAAAATAAATTTTAAATTAAAAAATTCAGATTCAGATAATATTGGCTATTAAAAAGATTAAACTACTTTTGAACATCATTCATTTTCTGCATAATTAATACATTTTTTTTTTTACGGGTGACTTATACTTGTATAAAATAATTGAATTGGGGTTTAAAGCAAAATATTTTTATTTTGACTTGAATCTTAATGAAGAGATTGAAAACCTAAAAATATGTTTTCAATAATTAATTTGTAAAACGTCATTGTTTTCAAATAGTGTATAATTACGTTAGTACTTGCGGTTATACGTGACTGAAATATTTATGTATAAAAGAGTTTATAATAAAAAAAATTAAATTAGCAGTGATTGTAATAATTGTAAAATAGTTTTTTCGTAAAAGTACGAGTCGTATATGATGTATAACGTTTACTTAACGTTATACATATATACGTTTTGCAACTTTTTTAAATAATAAATTCATTGTATTTTCTTTAATCAAATAGCGTTTTGTTATAGCGTTACAGTATCATGTGTCATATTTTCACCGCATCAATAATTGCAATGTACGTTTTACATGCTTGCACGTCATAAGTTAACTAACCATAAAAAAACGTTTAAAAAATTTGAAAAAATATCGACACGGTCTTGTCGTGGCCGTATGATATTAAATCGCTTCGGCGGAAACGATTAGTACAGTATTATTGTTGCGCTTTTCCTGGTGTATAATATATGGACGAGAATAAACCTTTTTTTTTTCCCCCCCAAAATTTTCATTCGTTTTGACCACGTGCTCGAGGGCATGTTGTTTACGCGAATAGACGGCACAGATTATCCGATGTGATACGCATGTGTTATGAAGTGCGTACGGAATAACGTACGACTATACTGCTTTAAGCTTTCCGTGCGTTGTCGGGGTACATCCGTTTTAATAACAGGTGTCCTCTGTGTCTTCTGTGTTTTACACGTCACAAGTGATATTTTTTCCCCCATTCGCATAAACGTTACAACGTGTAAAATCGGAAAAGAGTGTACACACACGACGAAAATCAGCTAAAACAAACCGAACAGTGCACTTTAATTATTCCCAAGTCACCGGTTTCGGAGCCGTTGCAGCCGTGATGACATATCTGATTTACATCGCAGCTGTTATTAGAACATGTATTATGTGCGCGCCACTCGGCGCTGTAAAAACACCATTGTCGCATGTGTCAATCGAAACACCGTACGGAAACCAATCGATTTTTAATCCGCCCTTCGCATCACTACCGGTGGTCCTGTGGATAACGTGTTTGGCTCGGAAAAACGGAATAAACGTTTGCGCAAGCACTCCGAGAACTGTTTTTTTTCGTCTTCTCTACACGACATTGTGTGTAGACAATGCAAAAATTTTACAGAACTTATCAATCGGAATGATTCGTGTTTGTTGTTCCGGATCGTGTACGTTTGTACAAACGTGTCGCGAGCGAAAGAGAGAACGATGGTGAGCGAGTGATGAATGTGGGGTGGGAGACACTTGTAAATACGATAATGGGATCGAAAAAAATTCGCCCAGTCACAATCTCTCCGATTCTGTACGGATGACGAAGTCGACGACGTGGGAAGCGCCACGAGGGGGCGAGAGGACGAACGAAAAGAGTGCGCCCTCGAAGCTGCATGATGTTCGTAAAATATGTCACCCGCGGTCCCGTCGCAACACAAAAACGGACGCTGAAATGATGAGTTAGGGATGATGTCCGAGATCAGTGCGTGTACGGCGTCTGCGGGGCGATTACGGTTAAATTGGCCGTCAGACTTTGCGCGGAGCGGGCGAAGGGAAAAAGAGAACGCAGCCTGTTTTGTGAGTCGAAGGGTCGTATCACGCGTGTACGTGTACTGCGACGACTCCCCTCCCCCCAGTAATCCGATCGATCAAAGAGAGCCACTCGCTGTCGCTGCTCCCGTACGACCGCGGCAAACTCGGGCCAGAAGGGTAAGATACGGTATAGTCGTCGCCATCGTCAGTGTTTCCTCACCGTGCGTTTTTGATCCGTCGAACGCGGTGTACGATCCACCGCAAATGACATGATCTACATACAGGGCCTGCTCAAGGTATAGACGAGCTAGGCACCTGCCTAGAGCCGCACTTTAGTTGGGGCGGCATATTCAAAATTGACTCGAACATTTTTTTAGTTCTCTTGGTGTTTTATAAGAAAAATATTTAAATTAATTCATTCGTGAAAACCCCTTACCTATATAATGAAATAATATTGTCTAAATGTATTATATTATTTTATATTACGGCCTAGGCTGGGCGTTTTCAATTATTCAAAAAATATAAATAACCACATATCCGATAGTCGCGGTAGTGATAGGTTTTAAGTAATAGTAATAGAAATCATTTTTTTTTTACATATAATTTTATCCATAAAATAAAAAATTAAAATTTTTTGAAGTACATATAACATATAAAAAATAGGGGGAGGGCTAATTTAAAATAAGGGCTCAATTTTTTTTTTTTTTTTATTAGAAGCGGCAAAATTTGATTTTGCCTAGTGTACTAGTTTTGCTTGGGCCAGCTCTGTCTACATAGAACAGTGGCACCGAGTATATAATGTTATAATTTAATCGCAATGTTGTGTATCGGTTGACGGCCACACGTGAGAAGAAGACACGTTATCATACGTTGAATAGGTAACGTGAACCCACCGATTTTGATCGTTTCTAAAAGATTTTTACCACTATTGGTCAAGCGTAGCATTTAATTTGATCGGACCGTTGTTTCCCCGACGCGAGTATTCGTCTGTTTGTTGGATTACTGTTCACGTTTCAACTATAATAACCTGGTTGTGTGTCGAAAAAACAGCGCTGTAAGCTTTAGTAAAAGGATATCTTACTGACTACTACATAATATGTATTGCATAAGAAAATTATAAAAATTTATAAAAAAAAGAATCATTACACCCTGTCGTAAACAATTTATTTAGTGAAAATAATATTTTTGCCACACATAATCAATTATGTAGTAAATGAATTAATCTAAATCAGTATAATTTGATTGAAATGATTGCAATCCATGATTATGAGTCTCCGTCTATCACACCAGTATCATAGGGATAAAGACGTTTTATAATTCCAACGTACCGATCGATTAGTTGTTACGGTAAAGATTTTTAAAATTGATATGAATTCATCGAATAGTCTACTTCTGATCGACTATTCTACATTTTTTGAATTTTGTACTCAACATGCTAAAAAATTAACTTTTATTGATTATTATATTTTTTATTTTTTGTGAAATTTTGTGATAGTTCGGAGAAAAAATCAAAAAAAGACGAATTAAAATATATTTTAAAAATCTTTATCTTATAAATTAATCGATCGTTACGTTGGAAATAGAAAACGTCAACATATCTATGTTAAGCGTATGATACACAGAGACAGAAAATAAAGACTCAAAATTCTCTTCAATATATATATATTTGGTTATTCTTGTGATCCGATTCATTACAATATCCAAATATTTGTACCTAGTAACGTACATATACATTCAAGTTTAGCAAAAAAAACGTTGCGAAATTAAAGATTTTTAATATTTCTTTTTCGATAAAGTATAATTTTTTTTTTTCTGCTTTCGGTCGGTATTTTAAATTAACGCGCTACAACGACCACACAAATACAAACAGTACGATAAAAAACCATTTCGACCTCGTTACATATTCATCAAGAAATATATATTATACTGTTTAATGTCGCAACTACTGAACCACAGTATACATTTTATACGTATGTATAATCTATTCCAGACGGTAGGCACTTTTTTTTTAATATTTATTTATTTTTTTATTTTTTCAATAAATATTGAAACCAAAGTTGTTAATTATATTTATATTATAGCGCATGCTGTATATGCTGAAGTTGAAAAAATAAATAAATAAAACGGTGTTCTAATTATAAAATAAATTAATTATGAAAATAAATTATCATAACGTGTCAAGTACATTAATTATCAATATAATAAACATATAGGTAATTGTTAAATTTGCAAACAAATCGATTTTATAAATTTAAAGGAAATTAATTCGCGTACGCTGTAAATCAATCAGAAAGGCCGAGGTCCGTAATAATGTTAAACACATTGCACTATATATAGATTATATAGTATATGTTGAATGCGAACAGATGAGCCAGTAAGTACTGATAAGTTCAAAGTTTGGTCGATTCATCTATGTTCACGTATATAATTAATAACTGTAAAACTTCACTGTGTCCGATTAAAATGAGTCTTAAACTTATTTTAATGTTAATATTCGACACATTTTAGATATTCTCATATCGTTTGAAAAGGAAAAAACTGTATCAACAACACATACGTGTACATAAGTATGAATATAATCATAATAAATCGTTATATTTCATTATTTTCATCGCGACAACCTGTTATTCGTGATGTTATGCTCTAACCCTGCCATCGTTATTTATACAGAAAAGAAATAGCGCTTGTTACTTGCCAACACATGTCACCCTTTATACTCGGTTTTATTCTATCTTTAGACGAGGGTTGTTTTAAAATCAATAAAATAAAATACTTCTACATTTATACGGTACACGTATAATTCACGTGGATAATAATATAAAATACCGGCAAGTGCAAGTATTATCATTACCTTTATGAATGGTTAAACTTTTGATTGTGCGTCTGTTAATAATATTTTACACCCTCGAGCATAAAATGTGCACTAAATCGTAACTCCATAATTATAGCTACTCATGTGTCAAAAAAACATTAATTGTTATTTTTACCGTTGGATTGAAACCGTAGTTTTTGGGCGTAAGTACAAGCCTGAGCGTTCGAACACTGTACAATGTATTCGGCGACTAAATGCGATAAGAAAATAATTAACAATCAATAAAAGCGGAGGCAAATTATATCGACAGTATTGAATTATAATTTAATAAAACGGTATTTGATTTTAATTTCGCACGACGTCATAATGCGTTAACAGTCGCAAAAGTCCGCATCGGTTATTCTCAACGTTGTCAAAATCATAACAAAACCTTTGGTATGAAATATTTTCTTAAACTCGTAAATTACTAAAGCAAACTTGCCCAAGTTTATTTATAACTGTTGATCTCGCGCCAAATCAAGGACATTGCAGTGCGCGAAGTTTATTAAAACTTGTAAAAGAAGGTTACCCTAGAAATCATTCATAGTGTAACGATATTATTTATAACCGTCTGCATTGATTATAATAAATCGCAATAAACGTATAATATTTCACGGAACTCGACAAAACATTAAGCTTCTTAATATTTATTGTAAACAAAAGGTCACGTTACAATATTTGTTGGACTTTCAGTAATATGTTACATTAACTTCAGCTTTGTCGGCGAACAGAAATTCGTTCTGATGTAATCCACGTCTGAGACGTAATATACAGCGTGTGTTATGTAATATCATAAATGAAACTAATAACATTGTTGTAGATAATTTACTAAACGCCATGAAAAATCGGCAAATAGATGAGTTTTACGATAGTTGAAAACTAATTTTTTACTTTATTGTTTTATAGGATCATAATATCAATGCAATTATCAAACACATTTACTCAAAAACAACGCTCTTATGTAATAACGTTTTTTCATCTTTACACAACTCGTATTGAACAAAAAAAAAAAAAATATGTCCTATGTTTTTTAATATCCTAACACAATATTGTCGTTAAAATCTATTATATTACATAATGTTTATGATTTATTAAATAGAAGTAAATTTATTCGTTGCAGAAGAACTCGACAAATGTGTCAGTTTTAATGAAATTTATACTATTTCAACATTACAACATTTAAATTTTAAAAGAAATCGATTATAAGAGGTAAATACGTTAACACAGATTTTATGTCAATTTAGACAATCGATATTTGAAGACAATATTAATTATGTTTAACGAAAAACATTATTTTAAATATGTAATGATAAATATCAACAAATCATTGATTTTTGAAGTATTATTTTGAATTTTAAAACTAAGTAAAAACCAAGTGATGTATATAAATCATATATATACTATTTCAACATATTACGCATATTAATTATACTCAGGTAGGACAAAAAATAAAAAATTGACTTAACTTAAAAATATTTTTTAGTATAAATTCGTTTACAGACGATACATCCAGTGGCGTAGCCAAGGGGGGGGGACTAAGGGGGCTATGGCCTTCCATGGGCCGTGTTTATATATATAATGTATCTTGACTACTTAATAGAATCAATGCTCGTTTTAATCAAAGGCTTATTGATGTTATGCCACTTGAAGGACTTATTCCGGCCAATTTAAATATGTATGACGATAAAAATATTATAAAAGCTGCTAAAATATATGTCCAAGATCTCTATGATGATACTAAAATATGAATAACTAACCGGTGATTGTTACATATTTATTATAAATAAATATACGATGTATGTATAATATTTTGAAGTCTAAACGATGGTTTGTTGAAAAATGTGTCAATAATAAGTTAACGAAGGACAACTGAAAATTAACTATTATAATCAATGACGTGTTAAATATTAGACAAATCGAACACTATGCATAGGGGGCACCGACATGTGTACTGGGACCTTATTTTTATTTCTGATTCGTGTTTGTTGCGTTCACGTTGTATTCGTTTACCGTACCGATAATCTATTGAATTCAAATGATATAACTGGCTCATCAGCGAATTCAAGTTGAACGTTTACGAGTACGCCGAACTCGTGATATTGCGATGATTTAATTTCAAGACTATTTTCATGCATTCCGTGCAATCTGCAGTTATAGATTATTGCGGTCACTGGATACATGGATTTTGCGACGGCGTTGTTGAATTCACGAAAGCGGCAATTTATCGGCCAGTTTCATATGATCGGTAATCTCACGGATCCGTCGCAACGCGTACGCATAGGCCTAAACTGAAAGCACGAAGTTCGTTATGAACAAAACAATGCATCGTGCAGTATTTCGATACGTTAATAATGTTACAACATAAAATTGATTAATTATTTCGGTGCATTACATTTACGGGTGACAGTGGTTTCGGCGCTCCGTTTATATCTTGGTGACTGAAAATTGCTCGTCCCGTACCGATTGTGAGAGTTAACTGATAACTTTTTTACGGTACTTACACTTACGAACGTAAACATTTTTTTTTTTTAAGTACTCGTATATTATCCGAGACTTATGTCGGGTTATTGTGTGAAGTTTTTTTCTGTAACACAATCGTTTCGTTTCTTAACATCAACAAACCGTTAAATTATTTTTCGTAGACCATGTGTAATCCGGTGAAGCCTACAGCCGACGTTATCGCGAATGTTTCAATGGTTCGAGGAAGCGCACGCTAAGCAAAAACGACGTACAGTGGTCTGAAATGTATATTTAGCTTACATAAAATACAAAATTTTAAGTATGATAAAATATTATTTAAATGATAAATTTGCACTATATGTTACCCGTATAAGTCTATACAATTGATAATTTGATAAAATATTGTCATGCACATTACTTAAAGTCGATTTATTTATAAAATTATACAGATATTTGTCTGTATTATTTGTCATTATCGAACATTCATTTATTTTATGTTCGACTGTGGTTGAAAGTATACTAATCATTTTAAAATTATTTTGCGATAGATATTGTGTAGCATGGAAACTGTAGACGGAGGTAAGCGTAAGTAAAATTATTTCAATATCAATATTCAAATGAACATTTATATTCTAAAACTTAAAATATTAACAGTAAAAAAAGTTTTGTACATTAAAAATACTATAACATAAAAGTAACAAGTAGTAACACTTGTACCATATATTTTTCATTTGATGTATAAATTATTTAATCAATTCTAATAACTTTCGCTTGCCTTTAATTGCCTATCTGGGTTTTATTTGATTTTTAGTATGTTCCAGTAGAGGTATGCAAACAATCAATTTCACATATGAAGATCTGTTTAATATGTTACGTGGAATAGGCGCATTAAATCCTTATTCTGTTGGGTCAAGGAAATTTTTATTTAGTAAAATTTGTGAAAAATATAATTGGCAACAATGGGATTTATAATACGTAGAACAAATTTCAGCATTAATACGTTCTTAATCAGTAGATTTAAATCGAAAATGATCTCAATGCAACAGAACGATTTCAATTTTTATGAAAAAAATCATTCAATTTGGCTCTAAAGAGAATTTATTCTACTTATCTATGAGTTTCAAATATGTAGTAATCATGCTGGGCGTCCGAAAAAAGATTTCAATTCTTGTTCTGAAAAAGTAAAAAAAAAACAAAAGTATAGAATATTGTAAAAATTTACACTTCTCTGGAATTAAAATATGCTGTGACATCTAAATTGTTTAAATCTGGAAATAGAAGTGCAGCATTAATTATAAAAGAGATTACAGCAACTCCTAAACGTGATAAGAAAATTCGAAAGTCATTACAAAGTAATAATATATCTATTCCCGTTCATTACACAACTAATGAAGCCTTAGCATTTCTTATAGATAATCGCTTAACAAAAAAACAATATTGTAACATTAGAATTGGTTCTAAAAATCGGAAGTCTAATATTTATCTACCAAATGAAAAAGTTCTTATTGCTAAAAAAACAACGTTAGCTGAAAAATATTATCATACAGAAAATAGCACAGAAATACCTCTCCAGGATTAGTTAAATCACATTATGGAACGCCTTTTTAAAATGTCAACATTAAATGATATTAATATAATAATAGGCGAATGTGGATTGTTGTGTAAATGGTGGTGTGATAGGAGTAGTGGCCAAGCTCAGTATAGGATTAATTTTTCTACATCACAATCGGTAACAGACAATGATCTATTTATGTTCTCATTTGTACCACTGCAAATAAATTGTACTGCTAATGATCAAAAAATCATTTTATGGCAAATTAAGATTTATTAAAATTAATTAAAATTAAGATGTCTACACCCAGTGCCGTATAGGTATAATGTTTGTGTTATAATAATAATGTTATTTGCTTGCCATACTCCATAATGTTTGGTATCCAAGTTGTCCAATTATATACCCACCAACCCACCCATAAACCCTCCCCCGACGATACCACATACATTTGCACCCCTTGGTAACCTGTCTGGGCGTCACTGTTTATAACTATAATAACTATAGTTATAACGCAAAAAATAATTTTTTGTGAGATAAATGTACATTTCAAACCACTGGGCGACGGTGGTTTACTTTTTTTTAAAGTTTATTGTAATAAGAATAATATAATATACAAAATACAAATAGTACATAATCTTTAGTTACAACAAATAACTAACCTCCTAAAGCAATGCTTTGAATTCGCATTTTCCGGCCAAGACGGATTCGTCGGGACGGCACACGAGGACATTGTGACCGGATTTCCCTGTGCCCACCTCGTCCTCATTTCAAACGACGACAAGACCCGTAACGTTTAAACCCGAAAACGTCATATATCATAGTAGGCATACTTATCGCTATGAGTAGGGCTGTGAATTTAATGTGCTAAAGAACCTTAAAAAATGCATTAAAAATGTCAAAAAAATGCAATAAAATATAAACTTATAATGCAAAATATGCAATTAAAATGCACAAAAAATTCAATATAAAATGCCAAAAATTATAGTATTAAATGGTTTTTAATTTATTTTTTATATTTATATTAATATTAGGTGCAGTATATTAGTACATTAGTACATTAGTACATTAAATTCATAAATAAGTATTTATTTAATAAAAAAAAAAAAAATAATAAGAAAAATTTTGATCGAATTTGATTTTTCTATATGTACTATATTTTAATATTTATTTTGTTAAAATAATAATGAAAAACTTTAATATATTTATTTTCGGGTACCTTATTTAGTCTTTAGTATTTAGAATTTGATTAAAAATACCAGAAAATTAACTAAAAAAGGAAAATATGACCTAAAAAATGCAATAAAATGCAAAATAAAAGTTGCATAAATGGATTCGTAGTCACATAATTCAAATTCTGTACTTACAAAGCTACGTTTTACAATCACTAAAAAAAAAAAAAAATGCACTTTCCTACAAATTCTCAGCCCTAACTATGAGTTTTAGTAATACGATTACTTTACCGACCGATTTCGTTCTTGAAGTCGTACGTGGATTACTCGTACCAGAGTTTTCTTTGCGGACGGACGACGAAACCGTATTCTAGAAATCACGCGCCCCCGAAGAAATGTTTCGCGTTATTCACGTTAAAATATTTTACTCCACTAATCCGGTGTCTAACTCCGCTCCGGGAAATAAATATATTTGCGGACGTGCTTTGTTTGGTGTATCGATTTTATTCTAACCCCATTGAAAATCCGAATTGAAAACACATCAAAGCACTATTCAGTCTTGTTTATAGCAACTTTGCCAAACTCTACCCTACGCATTACATTATGTACTACTTCTTTACTTCGATAATTCACATCTATTCCGACACATTTCTCGTTTTGCCTATCTCGCCCTTCATTTGAGTTACGATGATCTAAATTCTAGTAAAATTCGTATTACTGATGTATTACACTTTCAATTACGAAAACGTACTATATTTTAAATAATGCGTATGTTTTTAAAAATATACCCAAACGGAATCAAGACTACTGTTGTTTAGGTGTTTTAACATTTAAGTAGATATAAGGGTATAAAACCATCGGCAGTTTTATTTCGTGGTTAAGGTAAAACAATTCGTCCACAACCGAATGTAATAAATTATTTAAATTAAAATTTTTCTTTTATCGATTACGAATTGTACCAAGAGGCTGATGCACCGAAAAATAAAAATAGTTTAGGAAAAAAAAAAAGGGAAAAAATGATAAATTTAAACACAACATAACGTTAAAATGATAATATTTTACGTTGATCGTAAAATGATTTGTCTTTGTCAAATACGACCAAAATTGTATACATATACAAATTAATAATCGGAGTTTTGAATAAAATAATACTTTCACTCAAGAAATCAAAAATAACCCGATATTTATATAATGATATTATTTCACGTCAACATTAGAATAATAAATATACACAAAATCAATCGTATGGTCCACATATTTAATGCATTTGCTTACATAGTAATATATTAGTGATTGTTTCCATTGGGATACATGTGTAAAAAACTTACATAAAAATAAATAGGTGCATCTTTTTGGTAAAGCGAGTGAGGTTTTTTTTTTTTATTTGTTAAACATGTACACAAGAGTTTCCGACGCTATTACGGTTTACTGCTATTTACATTTATCCAGGTTGACTTGTTTGTTCAACAGTTTATTCCGTCATGGATTATATTGGGGATCGTTACCAGTTCTTTCGTCCTCATCTTTATCATCGTCAACATCATCATTTTCAGATTCCACTTTTTCAACATCAGAATCAAACCCGATATAAATATATATAAGAGTATATATATTTATATAAAACATGTAGGAGGTTTACGTACTGTATATGACATAACATTAAAGGTTATCATATAAATACAAAACCTGTAATATGGTAAAATACTGCTCTAGACGTTATCTCTTCACGTATGTGATACGTAGGTTAGGTATTTCTTAAAAATAAACTACGTTTAAATAATAATAACGAAGTAGATATTTTAAAAGTAAAATCTATATCATACGTAATAAATACCATCTTCTCCTCTCTCTCTCTCTCTCTCTCTCTCTTTCTTTCTCTCTCTCTTTCTCTCTCTCTTTCTCTTCTTTTCATTCACCCCCTCTATATTCCTTATTTTCTTCATACAGGTTTTGGTCATTGTAGTGGATAGCAGTGTATAATTCTTTATATGAGAACAAGTCAACGAAAAATATGCAGATCTCTTGTCAATGAGATTTTATAAAAAAATTAATTATTTAAATGTTAAATCGTTGCAAAAAGACAAATAGTTGTTTGAAGAAAATAATGTAACAGTACACTCAATGTGATGTGTTTGTCTGTAGTTACTGATATATCCGACAAACCTAATCGTTTTGCTAGACATAAATTTTCTCATACTACAGGAACAAAACGCGTATACATATCTCACAGAACTCTGTGGTTTACTACTGCGCAACTACCGTTTTATCTTAAAGCCGAAATATTCACCACTTTTCGTTAAAACGTAACTTGGTAAAATTAGGACACGGAGCAATCTAAAGTTTCAAAGTCCTTCTCTTTCCGTAACTCAAGAACGCTAGTTTTTCGGTGCACAAGATATTTTAATCAATTCCCGTTACCCTTCCTTATTTATAAATATCAATTATTAAATTTTCACAGAATTTTCTTTAAAGATGCTTATAAAAATACATTGTTACATGATATTCTAAAATAGTTTACTGTTATGGATTTAAAAAATGTTTAGAACATTTAAAAAATTAAATATCATATTTTATTTACAAGAATAGCTTCTATAAAATGTTTTAATGTAAAAGTTATTAAACAATTTATATTTTTAATTTTATTTTATTAATTGGAATTCTTTATTAAATAAAGTCGATAATTATTTAAGGCGAGTACATAGTATAACTACCAGAAGTAAATTTTTCATTAA
The DNA here is from genome assembly GCF_003268045.1 of Sipha flava. NCBI lineage: Eukaryota > Metazoa > Arthropoda > Insecta > Hemiptera > Aphididae > Sipha > Sipha flava. The sequence continues at coordinate 160,710 of NW_020273533.1, read as the reverse complement.
AAAATATTAATTTAATGATTTTGAATTCTTAAAATATTTCAAAGAATTAATTTGAAAAAAAAAAACCTGTCTCGAAATTTAATGTAAGAGTTACAAAAATTACGATGAATATTGCATTTTAAAAGAATATAATATCTAATATTTTCGTATAAAGAATATAGGTAAAAAATAAAAATAATTTAGTAGTAAATTCGAAATATTTTATTTCATTTTTCAAAATGTACCTTCTACGAGTACGTTATACGCATTGGGCGCATCCTTATTTTTTTTTTTTTTTTATTTCCACTAAAGTCCTTATTCAGAAATCACTTGTACTGGTTTTTACCGACAACCATTGGAAAAATTAAAAAATCGCTTGTTCAAATATCGACAGCTGCCTTTTAGCATGGAGGCAGCGGGGCTAAGAGCCGTGGAACATCGCTTTCTACGATTTTTTTGTAGCCGATTTATATGCAAGGCGTATTTTCCTCTTCAATCGATACTTCTTACATAGATCTTAAATAGAAGAACCGTCCACCCATAACTAACCCTTCTTATTTACAAATATAATTTATTATATTGGAAATAGTTTTGATGAATAATTATATTTATTAATTGAATAATTTCTATTATTTAATTTGAATTGAATTTATTACTGTGTATAAGCTTATTTTTTTTAAATATTTACTATTTTTTGTTAATAAATGGATGTGTATAAATGTTTAACGTCAAAATAGATCATTTTGTACTGGGGTTCGATATTAATTTTATGAATTTTTTCAACAAAATCATAAGTGCTTTTTTTATAAAAATATCATTATTAACGTTTATTATATTTACATGCGGAGGTTTAAATATTTAGGAAGGTTATTTAAAGAAGCAGTTTTAAAATTAATCAATAGACGAATCGAATTATTTTGTATATATAGTTTTATGAATGGATGTTATTCTATATAACATCCATTATTTTATAATCATTCATTAATAATACTTTCTTTTGAACTTTGGGTATGATTTCTTTTGAAATTATTAACGGTGTATTAATTTATTGCATATAAATTACAGTTGGGTTGGATTTCAAGTTTTGAATATTATTATTATTTACAAACATTTTTCAGAAGTTATTAAAGTTTTTTCGTGAATTTGATCAATGTAAATAATAGCAATAACATTAGATGCATCTACTGGAACTATTTCAGAATTATTTGTTTTCAATTTATTCACTATATTACTAATAATTGTACTTTTCGATTAATTATATTATTTTTTTTTGTTAATAGTTTTTAATATTACTGCTTATTAAGTTGTATCTTGTTTGATTCGGATTTTTAAATAGTTTATAATTTATAACTGATTCGCATTGTTTTCCATTGTTTTTAATTGATTGGTTAAAGTTATTTAAGTTTAATGTTTAATATGTATCTTACATGTATCGTATCCTAATCTGAAAAAAAATTTATTCAAAATAAGGTATTTTAAATGTAAGGTAATTAAAATTCATTAAATTATTGAATTATGTTGGTGAAAAGTTAATATTAAGCGAATATTAAAGAACAAATAAATAACACGATGATTTTATAATAGAAAAAAAAATGTTTGATGACATAAATGATTGTGATTGTAGTTTTGTAATTTTATTTTCTTGTAATAGTTATATCAATTAATTTAAAACCGAACATAAACAGCTGGCGTATAATAATATATTTGATGATTCGGGAAATTTTTTATGATATTAAATAAAATATAATTTACCAAATAAGTAGAAGCCTGCAATGGGCAAACAGAGAATATTAATCGTGAGATAACGGTAACGAATCACATTATTATTTATTACACAAAGGTATGCCGTATCAAATTTAATAATATAGATACCTTATTTTTTTACAATAGGGAGTATATAAGTTGATTATTTTAGTTTTTCAAATAACTTTCTCGTTGAATCAAAATTAGAATTGTTTCGCTAATGATTATTACAAACACAAGTTGGAAATAGATTTTTATTGTGTGCAAAAACGAAGAGAAGAAGGTTCATTGATTTTAATCTACGGTACCTAATAAGGGGCGGTACTCCTTTCGCCCAAAAATGACCTTCCTTTTTTTGCCGACGTCCTCTTTTCGACCAAAAATGAAAAAACAGTTTCCTCTTTTCGCCCAAAAATAATTGTATTCTTTTTGTCCATGGTTTCACGTTTTACATTTTGGAAACCACTGTCTCAAAATTAATAATTTTAAAAAAAATTATATAATAATCAAATAAAAAAATATAAAAATATATAATTATTAATAATAATTAATAATAATTAAATAAGTGTTAAAAATAAGTATTTAAAATAGTGTTATCGATGTAAAATAACTAATAAGTAATTTGATCAGGTTACTACTTAAATAAATAGTTTGTTTTGTTGTTATAAAATAATACAAATATTCATATTAATTATGACTTTGAAGTAATTATAACGTTTATTAAAATGTTTTAAACTACATATTTCGATAGAAGAGTCGGCACCTTTATACACTTTTCTCGACTGACTATATTAATAACAATCAAAAACGTGATTTTATCGAATATCAAATATGATTTTTTAAAAATTATTAATTTTGAAAAAGTGGTTTCCAAAATGTAAAACGTGGAACCATGGGCGAAAAGAATACAATTATTTTTGGGTGAAAAGAGGAAAATGTGTTTTCATTTTCGAGCGAAAAGAGTTCCGCCCCTAATAAGATGGGATGTTGCACACTGCAGTGCTTTAAATCATATTCCACGTGAGACATATCACAATCGGCGCGTTTATTTATATCATAGACAGGTGTACACCGCTTTTCTTTTTTTTTTCATCTTACAATTTAACGAGATAAAAATGTACCTCGTACGTTAGTAAGGCCGACGCGTACGTGCACGCGCGACACTCGCATCGTCCTCTTAATGTTACGACGTGGCTATGATTATTTTTACTTATACAAATACGTCACGCGTTTATCGTCGGTCTTTATTCGCGTTTATTGCGGCGCGCGTGCGCGTTCGGTGTAACAGAGACGTTTCGCACAAAACCAACGGCTTCTCTGCAACGGTGGTTCGCGATATGACAAAAAAAAAAAAAATAAATAAAAATCCCTACGGCTTTGGCGTATAGTATACGCACAAACATTATACATATATACATTACGGCTGAAAGTATTTTGTTGTTACTCTCGCACACTAATCTCGAACCATTTACAACGTACGTACTCACACACACACACACACACACACACACACACACACACACACACACACACACACACACATATGTATATACACGTATGTACGACGGCAACCGCTGTTTGTCGCATTCCTCGGTGTAGTTTTTCAACGCGAAATCCACTGAAATGTATAGCCTTTGCGCGCAGGGGTTATAAATCCGCGCTATTAGTTCCGAAGAGTTACAGTCGGCCGGTGGCCGATAAAAGTAGACCGAAAGTCTTGCGCGCGACGCGGCTAAACACGTCTTCTGTACAGCGGACGGAAAAAGTCGTAGACGAGACGCGCTACGGCCCCGGTAGAGCACGATGTGATTTCACGTATTTTGGGCGGCGAATATTTCTACCGTCTTGTGTGTCTAACCTAACCTTTCTGCGGCAGTTCTCGCCGGAAAAATAACATTATCATAACAATGCGCCGAGCGCGCGAGGTATCGATTTGAAGTTTCCCGGTGTACAGACGAGCACGGCGGAACCGTACTTCGATCATAATGTAATCCGCCGACCATCCGTTCCCGGAGGATTCGGTATTATCGTTCGTCTTATCGCATCGTCGCGCACCAGGTATGAAAAAAAAAAAAATCGCGAACAATGCGTATTACGGCGACAAACGCTTTCGCGGAGGGAAACGACTGTACTGTGATTTCGGCACAATTTTCCATCGGTTGATACGAGTGTACCACCGGGAAAATTTCCCGTACACGCTGCCGGTATCGAATGTCAACAAACGGTTGAGATATTTTGTTTTACAAACAGTTCAGAACGCATTATCAATGTATATTATATTTCATCCCGGATTATATCCAGATCCGATCCGGGCGTGGAAACATTCGGATACCGAACCGCGCGATAAGTGCCGGTCGTACATAAGGTTTTATTCAATGTCCAACGGCTAAAACAGTTCACGCAGTGGTTCGACATCACATATCCGCATTACAACAATGATACGGACATGGCATTTCGTTTTACACGAATGAAATTACGGTGCGGCGCGTATGTTTCCCGTGCACAAGTCCTCTCATATAAACATTGAACCGAATGATTTTTCTCTGTGCACAGTTTATTGCTATGTACAACTGCTGCAGTGTTTCGGCAAACACACAATGCAAGATTACGCAATAATAATAATAACGGTTCGTTCGATCGAACAACGACGCGATATGCGAAACATATGAAAACTATCGTCTACACCTGATTGTCGTGTCCAGCACAATACCAGTTGAAAAACACACGCACCGCTAAATCTCGGTAACGATTTCAACCCGGGCCTGTATTATTCTACGATATTAATTTTGTTTTTATTTGTCGTTCGTCGTTAGACCGATGTATACGTATTCGCACACGTGCCGGATTAACGTGTTCGATAATTTTCGCTGTTTGCCTACTCACACAGTGACCATTATATTTATTAAAACGTTGTTGTACACACACGCGTGTCGTAAAACGAATTAAGTATTGTACAGATGGGTGTCGCGCGAACGCGTACTTGTGCACCTATATCGCAATAAGATCTTTTAAAGTATACTCTCGATCATTGTTATATTAACATACTCTCGCAGTATTGACTCTCGTGACGTCGTTTACACATATCCGATCCCACGCAGAGTCGAAATCATTTGGGTCCGGGTTCGGTCATACACCCCGTCGCGACCACACACTCCCCATTGTCCAACCAGTGGCGTATTTAGGATAATTTTTCAGGGAGAGGGGAAATATAATCTGTACATTTGATATTGACATATTTTGACAACACTTTCACTATTTTGAAAACATAAAACATTTTAATCAATACGAAACTCAAACAACAGAATCTACCATAAACCGTAAAGTATACTAAAAATGAACGGTTAACACAGAATATTAATTATTATTATCGATAATATATTTTTGCCATTATCCGTGGTTATAACACAGAACGTGGTGATGATAAAGAAGGTTTCTACCGTAATCACAAAAATGGGTACCGTTTTCGATCGGAACGCAAGATAGGCGAGTGGTCGTATTAATGGAATTCAACCAACGATCACAGCTTCCGCGGAACAACGGGAAAAAAGTCTCGGGGGAAGGCAAATGTCACCCTCAAATACGTCATGGCACCCAACCCGGACAACTCTAATTTAACTGTTCGCCCCACTCGCGCAAACCTGACGCAGCGCGTGATTAAAGTGTTTTATACAAATTTAAAAACAATTAAATACTACTATCGAATTGTATCGTCTGGTATGACATAATTCTATGCCCTTTTGTCACGCGGTTGACGAATAACATTATAAGAGAACACACGGATCGCGGATCCTATAGGTTTCCATCGAGTTTCGTAATAATTCGCCAATTCGAGTGGCTTTTTGTTACATTTAATTTCAACCGAGATCGTTTTGAACACACACACACACACAGAATAATATCATCGCGCAGATGTGTGGCTCGCGAGTAATAATATCCGGTAGGTAATATGTATTACACGTTTACATAACGCGAACGTTTATTAGTTGTGTACTACAAACAAAGGCGTAATAATATTTACCAGGACGGTGTACAATTTTACTGAATATCGCAGTGACCGTACTTGTGTAAACGACGAATCCGTCGTCTGCTAACACTGCAATGATATATTTGTACGTACGTGACGGACGTCGTAAAAATGTACGTCGATTACGCATAATATAGGTTTTTTCAATTTTTTTTTATTTTTTTTTATTGAATCTCAAGTCGTACAGTTGTGTACGGTATTGTCTTTTCGATCGTGTGCAGCAAAACCATATTGACCTTACGCATGTTCGTGTGTCTGCATAATAATAGTTCTAAAACGGTTAACAGTACGCGATACTCTACGTTTTCGCCTGCGGTTGACCGTAATTATAATTTATTCTAGCTTTTATCGCACGCTGCAGTTCCTGTGCACTGCAACGCTGTGCAAAATTGCGTACAAAAAATAAAAATGCGAACGCTCCAGTCCAAATCATTATGGTGATCAAAAATGCTCACGAACCGTTTATTTATTTATTTTTTTAATTTCATCGGTATCGATACGCTTCCAGTCGATCACCTCATCCGACCGTCTGCAATCAAATCTCACATCAAAAGGTTTGCTATCGATTTCTTTGGTGTTATTAAAAAACGCCAAAACTGCGCTTTATTAAAATGTCTGACGGCGTGATGGTTTTTACGACACATTCTCGTGCAAATAGATAAAAAAAAAAATACAATAATAACAATAAATGAACCGATAAACGTAATATAAAAAATTGTAAAAACCTAATCCACGCGAGTGATTATTTCTCAGTGCACTGCCGGAAGGACTTCGATCAGATGTAAGTCTGCTTCGCACTTCGTTCGACAATAAGTGCGTGTACGGTCGGAGAGTGATGGGCTGTCGCGCACGAAAACCCATAGGGCGCATATGTACGGTGGTGGTTGGGGGCATAAGCGTGCGCAAACTTTGTCCGCAGGGGGGGTCCTTGAAAAAGTGGATCAAAGATTCTTGTACTAAAGACTACTAGTATAATTAAATATTTTAAATTTAAAAATTATTTATTTAATTCAATATGCAAATATAAAAATAAATACTATTTAAGCTTGCACAATTTATATCTAAGAAATCCTTATTTACATATTATTATACTATTTACAACTCCATCCTTCTGTCCACGGGAGTAAGGTTTTTGAATGTTTCAATTACATCTTCAATTTTTATACTATATGCAAGTTCTGATTAGTCTGATTAATAACTAATAACTTTATTACATTTATTCACAGATATCAATTCTATACTATAAGATTAAAACTGGCTTTACTTTATTCATGTAAAATGTAAAAATGTTCGCTGTCTTGTATAGTATAGATATACATTTATTAAAGAAAAAGCCAGAGTCCGCAGGGGGGCCGCGGCTCACCCGGCCACCCCCGTGCGCACACCTATGGTTGGGGGTGAGTGTAGGAGGCGCGAGAAAAACCCCACGTTTGTTTTTCCGCATGCAAAAAATGCGTCTGAACATTGTAAACGGCATTAATGAAACGCGTTCGCGGTCTATAACGGCGGCGGAATCGAGTGAACGCGCTCGTGGAAACTGGGCTCGGGTGGAGGGTGGTTTTCTGGCGCACGCGGCCGAATAAGGGACCGAACGGAGACGACGGTGGCGACGGTGGCGACGGCGGTGGCGGTGGTGGTGGTGGTGGTGAAGAAGAGGCGCAGCACGTACACTGCACCCCGTATATTTATACGGAACACGGAGGAGTCAAGAGACCGTAATGGGACGGCGACACGCGACATTTCATTTGGCGCTTTAGTCGGGGGCGGCGTTCGCAACAGTCGCCGCCGCCAACGTCGGAACCGAATCGATCCTGTGCGAGTGCATACGCCGCCTCTACCGCCGCCGCCGCCGCCGCCGCTGTTATTATCGACATAGCGCCGCCGCACAGCGGTGGGGTCCGGAATCGTAATACTCGGCTAGCCCAAATTAACAACACGTTTTCGGCATTTACTTCGTAAACCATTTTAGTTGATTCCGAACGCGTATCAGGTCGAAATCCAGCATCCGTCTCGACAACCCTTCCGTAACGTTCTACCGTGCGAAAGCGTAAAAATTGAATCGTTTCGGTTTGCGCAATCCCTTCGAAACGTTCGTCGTTTTCACCGATCAGCAATAGGTTCGATCATATTGTAATTGCTGGCTCATAGTAATACATTATCGTGCCAAACAACGAATCGATTTCATTACGATGGTTTGCAATCGCCGTCGTCGCACTTGTACGGATGTACCGCCCTTAGATACCTACCTATCTTTGCCGCGTAGTATTGCGTCGGGTGACCGGGTTATTCCGGGGCTTAACTTTTAATTTTCTCGTCTCTCCCGCGAAATTCCTGATCATTGATACGGACGTATTGTTATTGTATTACGTGTGTACATTATATTTTATAATCACATCTGCCCCTGCTATGAATAAATTCGTTTCCGTATTTTTATCATCTGTTGACGATGTAATCAACAAGTGAATGTATCCGCTGAGCGTTTCATCTTGTTTTTTTTTTTCTATAAATTACTGCAATATTATTTACGTCCAAAAAATAATTAGTACCAGACGCCTCTAAAATAATCAAAGTTTTCGCACAGTCAAACTACACGACGATGTGCAGATCATGGTCTGGCTTCTTTTTAATTATAATAGTTTTTAGATCATATTTCTCGAGTTAATTATTGATAACGATGATTTATTTGTTTTTTATCAAATGTAAGAGAGCTTTGGTACGGTATTCAAACAATATCATAAAGTAATATAAACAACGAGTACAAAAAATAAATACATATTTCTGTATATAACATTTATAATGATCATCATTATAATGTTTAAGAGAGAGACGAGAGAAAACTATACCATTATTTTTGCAAACTTTACAAAAACGGAAATAATAAAACACAAAAATATTCATAATCGGTGAATGTGTATAATGTTTACTTGTCCATAATGTCCATAATAAGAATTATTAATGAATTTAATTTAATTTATTATTTATTATTTATTTATTTAATTTATTTATTATTTATTTTATTTAATTAAATTTTAATTAAATTAGAATTTAATGTCCATAATAAGAATTGTACAATTTAATTATTAATTATAATTAATACTAAATATTGTTGATAGAAATAAAAAAACATGTGCTATATACCTAACAGTACAAGCTTAAAATGTGAAATTATTCAAACATGTTATAAAGATCAAACAAAATGTGTTCAAATTTAAAGGGATGTATTATAATAATATTGGCATTAATAAAAATATATTGCTAAAAAATAATAATGTAATAACGGTAAATATATTGTTGAAAATAAATGTATGGTAATAAATTATTTTACGGATGAATTTGTTACCATCTAGATTTCAAAAAATATCAGCTTACTGTAACTTTTTACCTTAAATTAAGTTTGAATTTCGAAAGTAAATTGACTGACAAAGTTTGTTGATTAAATTAATTTTTATTGTTTCGTTAGATTTTTGGTGTGATAATGTATTACAATAACATTCACACACATTGTACGTAACGTCTGTAATAGCCCTTTTATATTTTCTTTAATATTTAATAAAAAAAAATTTCAATTTTCAAATTAATATTATGCAGTTAACATAAGAATAATACGAATTAATTATGTACGCGATGATATTTAATAGATTTTAAATTATTGTTCTTTTTTAACGTCCAGATTTACATGACTTATTATTGATATGTTAAGAACATTTTTTACTATATCATATATTTCTCACATTATCTTAATTTTTTATTACTGTTTTAGAAATTAAAAAAAGTATAGTCAACACAATATTTGTTATTTATAACAACAATAACTTGCTAATAACATCAGTGTTGTCAATAAATGTAATAACATTTTTCTAATATTGTCGGAAACATTTGTTAATAACATATAATTTTAACAATGTTATCTCGGTTATGCCGTTTGGGTGTTGCTTCAATTATTGTTATTTCACATCCAACGGAATTATGATTTTTAAAAAGATCTTGACCTAGACAATCGGGTGTAGAAATAGTAGACACACGCTTAAAAATCTATACATATATTATTATATATTATTATATATAATATATTATATTATATAATATAATATAATATATATATATATATATATATATTATATATAATATAATATATTATTATATTATTATTATATATTATTTTATAATATCACTATAATATAAAATCTCCATAACAAATATGGCAACTATTTAATTTTTATATTATATTTTATATTTGTATTTTTTATTTTAAAAAATATCAAACATATTTTTTGAAATTAATGCACATATGATATATTGCACATTACTTGTCAATCTTTCAGAATCATTTAATTATTTTTAATACATATCGTTATTTATGAATGTTTTAAAACGTTTCTTATTTGTAGTTTTGGGTCCCTAGTTATAAATAAAATTTCGAATCTTCTTGTAAACTAATTTAATTAAAAACAAATAATAATGTCAATAGTATAAATTAATAATTTATTAAATGTTATTGGATAAACGCTTCCTTTGCAAAAAATTTTTCTGTAAGTATTCGAAGCATCACAAGAAACCATGGTTTTGAATACTCGTTCCATGCATCACGTGGACTACTTTCTCGCATAAGTATTCGTTTATATATTTATATAAACTTTAACACCTGTGTCTACAGAGTGTTCCGATGTTTCCAATGTACACTAACTGATCGACAGGCAACTTATAAATGTCCACAACTATATAACATTGCAGCCTACCTAGTGCAGTGTTCTTCTCGTTTAAAACCAATCGTTAAAATACCGAGTGATCAATAAATCCTGCAGTAGATATGGTCTTCCGAATACAGATCGCTTACACGTCTAACGATAATATTTAAAAAATGATTTAGTGTTTTAATTTGGATTGTTACGTTTTGCCATCAGAGTGTCGAAATTTATTTGATTATTATACTAAAATAATTTATTGAACTGCATCACGATCCAACAACATTATGCAATATGAACAAATATTCATTGAATTATTATCAATCTGTTCGATTTCTTAACACGTTGAGCTCCGCTAGTGTTTACGGCGCAGTGCCCTGGTCGCCGCGCCGAAACTACATACGGTCGACTATGCGTCGATACCGGCGATACGCGACGGCGCGATGCTGTACTTATCCTAGTATGTAACTAATTGAAAATAATAATTTATTTCATATATTATTAAATAAATAATTATAGAGTAACGGTTAAAATAATGTTAAATATTTCATAATTAAAAATAATTTTCATTGCGTAATAAAAATAGTTTTATATTTTTCGAATCACCCTGTATTCTGAGGAACACGGTGTATATAGGATAAAATAATTTGTATGAATATTATGTTAGTGTTGGGAATGTTATTTATACCATTTTCTTATGTCAAATTGCAACTGAGTTATAATAATACGGTATACAATTATTATCGACGATAAACGTCGTCGTGATTTCGGGGAAAAATAAATATCCAAACTAAAAATAAACAAAATTAAAAACCAATGGTAACGTTAGATTCGTAAGAAGGAACCTGATCGCCTACAATAAATTTCAGACCGTTATCTCGTAGCCAGTAAAAATTATAAACCATCAAAGTGAACACTATATTTGTTGACGGGTAGTCGACAAAGGCGACCCGGACAATGTTATCGATGTCGACAATGGCATTGAACGTGTTAAAACCTATTTACAAGTTTATAATTGCATCAACTTTAATCTTTAAAGTATAGTTGCTTGTAAACCACGTATTGAAAAATTTACGTTTTTGGTAGAAATCGTTCATCGTACACAGTAAATACATGTATACTATTACCATAACAGCCACAAGAACAATGAATTGTTGTGGCCAATTCAAGATATTATGTATTAATACCATTGAAAACATGGAAACAGTATTTTGTGAGTACAATAAATATGCGTGCAATTATATCGTTTCCGTGCAATAATTATATGTATATAAAAAAAAATATTGTTTAAAAAAAAAAATATTGATTTTATAAAAAAACTTTGTTGGTGTAAGCAAACTAAATATTAATTTAAATCGATTCAGAATAATAGAAATAAACTGGTGTATTTTATTTTCATTTTTATTATCTATCCAATTTTCTTTATACTTTTATACTTTAATTTTTATTATTTTTTATAATATATCACATTTTTTATAATATATTTATATAATATATCTTAAAACTTTTTTTACACATACCATTTCTGTTCATATTCTGAAGACAGACAATATTCCATTTTTGATAGAAAATACTAGAAATTACTGCTAAAAAAATATTATTGTTTATTCTACTTTAAGATAGTTAAACTGTTTTTGATTGAAACAAATTTATTATTAAATAAAAAGTTTTAAGTAACGGAAATTAATGTTAAATATAATTTTACATCGAAATATACAACTATTATAGAACTTACCTATTTTTTATATAGTTTAAAATTTCAAGAAATAATTAAAAAATCATAAAAAATAAGATACCTGTTGCCGTACAAAATACAATTGTTATACGCTATCTTTTTTGTACCATACACTAATATTTGTGGTGCATAATTAATTTATATTATTTAAATCTTGGAAAGGGTTGGTGTTGTTAGTTTAATTGGTCAAATATAGTATTAAAACATAATATTTTTGACATTCTACCTATCTATTTTTTGAATGTTCAAAAGTGGCATACATTTTAATTTGTTAAAATGGATCCAAGCAAAATACTTATATTTATAAGTTCATAATATAATATTAGACATGGAAAAAACATAATTAAAAAATTACATATAGTTAATAACAAAGATTTAAAAATCAGTGTTCCATATTACATTATATTCATATTTAATCATCATCTTACAACACGAGTATAGACAAAATCTTTAGAGGAATATAAATACTTTTTTATCGATATATTTATTTTTTTATTTACGTTTTTATCATTTATCCTTACTTCGAAGTTCATGTATTAAATTTTTTTTTTGTCGAATTAGTTTTCTGTGAATTACAAAAAAACACACACTATTCACATCATTTTTGACGATCGGTGTACCACACACAATATGCAAAGCACTTACTCGCATCACATAGGAATTCGAAAACAAAATATATTTATCGATAAAAAATATATTCTCAGATCCCCATGATACAATTTGCATAATAATGTTACAACGCACGTACGTAGGTTTATCCAAGGTCGGGTATTAAAGAGTTAATAATTAAGTTACTTTAAACTAAGTAACTTAATGATTTAATTTTTCTTTTAAAGTGACTTCGGACTGAAAAAGTGAAATTTTTTTAATATGACATGCAGTTACTAATCGGTTAATTAATTGTATGGCCTAGTTGCGTTTTTTCTAATTTAAATTCCAGAGATAAAAATATAAAAGTACTTATATTTTATCGAATACAATTTTCTTTTGCAATTTAAAAACCGGAATTATAATTATAGAAGTGTTGAATGTACTATTCCTGGATTTAAATATAATAATAATAAAAAAAAAGTAAATAAAAATAACTTTATTAAAATATTATAATAATATTCAGAAAAAAAAAAAAGAGAAAATAACTCCTTTGTAACTAAGTTAGGTTAAGCTACTATTTTTTAATATTTATCTTTTTTCCTTTAATTTTTTTTTAACTCAATTTTATTTAAAATTGTTCGCAAAAAACAATTTTTTTTAGGTTTAACTTAAAATTATATACGACGTTATTTTCCCGTTGCAGTTTGGAAAATTTATGCACGTCGGCAGCCACCCTCGAAATCGTTTGTTCGGACTCGGCCGAGTTACTTATAAGACCGAAAGCCTTGAACTAGAAAAGGACTGTATGCAGGGTGGTGTGCAGACAAACGCGTGTAGATGTATTTTTATTTTATTTTATTTTATTACAAATACACGGGTTTCCCTTTTTACATTAAAGTAACAGTAACATTTATGAATAGTAAAATATTAAATAATTATAATAATATAAATAATACTTAACAGAAGTAATTTTTAAAACAAATTAACATCAAATGAGGGGTGCTCATTGGCGAGTGACATAACACGTCGTGGAAGCTCGTTTTGTAAAATGATTTGTGTAGGCGGTAGGAGTATGAAAGGTTTTCGGTGATCTATATGCATATGAAGGGAGTTTAAAATTGATTTGAGATAGCAAACACGGAGAATCGATTTAGTTAGCTATTAGACCAGGAATACGTTTTATATTTAATATTCTTCTTCGTTCAGCAAGAGTAGGCAGATCAAGTGGTGTTAGTGATGTTGGTATAACCGTGAGCTAAACGGGGTACGCCTAACACAAAACAAACAAATCTCGAAAATCTTTGTTGAACACATTCTGTATACACAGAACTTTTGGTTTAGGGGTAGGCACACACCGGGATGGTTCACGGGCTAAACGAAATAGACAATGCCGCGGCAAGTCGGACGCATACAACGTGATTGATCGTGTCCTGTTGAGCCGCACCGCGGTGGTGTTGTTTCGACTTCAGGGGTGCCGTACCATCAATATACTTACATACAGCCTCGCCCGCCCGTACTGCAAGCTGTACGCACGCCATCCGTGTGGCGACTTTCGTTGGTCGACTTTGTATCCAACGTGTGTGCATATGGATATGTATATATATTTATTATACTCGTCGAGCACTAAGTATTGAAATATTAACTTTCACTCGCGTTTCGTTCGATATAATATTACGGGCGTGCGGGACGGCGGCGAAGCGAAAAGTTTTGGTCAAACTTCAAAGTTGCGTAAATTTGATTTATTAACAATTTTACATGTTCACGAAATCAAAGTTTCATAAACGCGTTTCATCGCCAAGTCAATATTATAATAACGTGGAAAATCTTTGTGGTGATGTTTTCTTCCTGTTGACATTAACAATGGATTATCATTTTCTAACATACATAGGACTTTTAATAATATTATTCATAACACAAAACACATCACTAAACATTTATTAATTAAGTACGGTTTTATTTATTTATACTTCTAAGGGGAAAAAGCACTTTTACGTTTTATATAGCTCTGAAAAAAAAACACTACGGCAATAACCTATACATACAAAAGCTATAATAAAAAATAACCCGACCGCGTTAAAATTAGCATAAAAGTATATTGTTAAAACAAATCTGAATTCACATATTGTTATCACGTCATTAAATCAAGAAATGTGAAACCTAATAATAATAACTTATAAACTTTCCCCTCTATTCAATACAATGATTTGTATTGTTATTTGTTTTCTATGGATCGTTAAACGTGATTTTCATTTGAGTTAAACATTTTACTTAAACTATATTGAAATTTGTTTATTTCAAGCTTTGTTATTAAAACAGCTACATGGCGTAATAAAAATATAATAAAATTAATTATTAAAAATTGGGTATATACATTTATTACCTGATTATAACTTATTTTTCGATTGCTTTAGTATGGTGAATTGTTTCACCATGTTTCATCATGTTTATATTTTTCGACTGTGATACTCGTAATACAATTGTAGAATACAAATTAAAAAAAAAAAATCTGTAAATCTCTCACCTTGGTTAAAATAAATTTATGAGATTAAAGCCTAATGAAAAAAATATAAGTTATTACCTATAAAAATAAAAGTAATTATAACTTATTCATATTAGTATTAACTAAGGGTTTGCGTCGAAACGGCCAATTTATAATTCAATATTAATTGCACGTCCCTTTATCGTCGAGCAAATCTATTCACGGTCAACCAATTATTTCGGTACACCACCAGTAGCTCACCACCCACATTTACACATCCACTCAAACACACACACACTATTAAGTTAATTTTAATCTCGGTGTCTTATTACGTAATAAAAGGATTAGGCGTGCTCGTATATATTATTATAATCGTCCTTATCTTATGTGAACGGGTTTTCTGTCTCAATTATTTATTTATTAAAAGTTAAACGTATTCGGTATATATATATATATATATATACAATGAAAAAGCAAATATAACTAACAAAAATATTTTAATACATTTTTAATGCTAACTTCACTGCTAAATCGGCAAATTAAAAATATATTTTAAAGTTTATGCTTTTTGTTTTACTATTATTACACTTCATCGATAAATCTTTGTTGGCATCTAACAAAAAATCACAAGCAAAACAAGATGACTAATTAAAAATGTTTTAACAAACACAATTAAATTAACTACCAACGTAATTTCCTTAAAACGTTTAAATGTGCTAACTAGACAAAGGTTTATCGAATCACTATAAAGTGTGTGTATATATTTATATCAGTGTAGTGTAAGAACGTTAAGAACTATAATAATACGATGATTTATATCTTAAACTCAAACCCAGACGGTTTAAAGTATCGTACGATTAAAAAAAAATCAGCCGATAAACAATTCAACAGCTTCTGTACGACTGCAGTCGGTGCGAATAAGCGGGGAATAACAAAACAAACGAATAAACATATAAAAACAGGAAATCGACACTTCCCTCTCCGCAAGTGTAGTAATGAAGACCGACGAATTTATACAAACATATACATTATTATAGTCCTACTTTTACTCGTGCACAGTGTCAGTAGACCTTTTTCGTTTTTTTTTTCTTTTTGTTCTTCACGTCTCTTCTTTTCATTCCATTACGAATGCTAACGTCGGCGGGGAACTTCGGAGTGAAGTAAAAGGGTGGTGGCGGCGGGTGAGGTTTTCGGGCGAAAATGCAATATTACACAGGCGCCAGGGCGAAACCGTGAACGTGCGGGGGCCGGTCGGGAAATAAGGGTAGTCGACCGGTCGAGGAGCGGTGCAGGCGGCGGCGTTGTAACAGAGGTTAGGATGAGAACGCGTGAGAGAAAGAGGTAGGACACAAACGCTCTCTCCGTCGTCCTTTGCCTCGCTTTACCTCTCGCCCGCACTTGTCCGCCGTGTCATCGCCGTCGCCACCGCCCCGGCCCGGCACCCGCAAACAAAACGAGTTGCCGCTGAGCCCGAGAGCTAGAGATTAATTATGAAACAAACTTTTAATGGGAAACATAATTAAAAGACGGCAGTTTTTGATACAAACGAGCTTTTTCCAGGAGAGATTTAGAAAATAATATAAAACCGACGCAATGGTACACTTCTCTTTCGGACGCGCGCACGTGCGTCTACTAATAAGTTATAATTAAACATAGATGTACTTAGAATATAATATCTGTATCCAACGCTGCACCGTGTACCGTCGAATGGAAACCGTACACCGCGTCAGTATTGTGTACGTCTCGTGTGTGCGTTCGACTCACCTGTTTAGTTGTCACAGAAATGTGTTACAAGAACGAAACAAGCGATTTGTTCGAAACGATTTATGCGTTATTGTTTTCGATGAAAAATAATCACGCGTAAAAATTGAAATTAAAAATAATCGCAAGTTTGTCATTTGTGATGGTTTTTATTTTATTTTCAACTAGTCGATCCTTGAAATTATTTCAATTTAAATTGTCAATGAGACTACTGTAAAGAAAACTTGTATAATGATATCTTTATGATAACTGGAAACATAATAATGCGATTGGTAAATTGCTCGTAACACATCCTATGTAATAAACTGCCAAAATCCGAATAAAACACATCGGACACGTTATTATATTAAATATCTGTAGTGGGAACCGTGCGGGTGTGCGCGTGTATGTGTATGGTGTGTGCGTAGAATATTATTTGATATGCATCATGACGTCACGATAAAGTACGATTGCGCGTGCTATACGATTATTGACCACCATGTATTATTAATTAATTTGAGTAAACCTTCAAACTGCAATACGCATCGATGGAAATTGTTGGAAATTCCCCTTGTGCAAATGACTGATAGAAATTTGAATAATCAAAATTTTTGTCAATACGGTTCAGAGTGAACGCGCTTGAATGCAATTTAATCGCAAGGGTAATGAGAGTTTAAGCAAGGAATTAAACGATAAGAAGCTGTGAAGGGGAACAAGGGGGTCGGTGAATTTAGACTGACCGAAACCCTTAAAATCGACTGGCGTTAAATAGAGCATGATTATACGGCGAAAATGAATCACTCTTCCCGTACAAAAACCTGCAGCAGAGGATGGCGTTAACATATTATACGTCTGCGATCGATCAGACGATTTAAATTGCATGCAATGGTGGCGCGAGAAGGAAAACGTAGTTTATTCGCACAAAACATACAAATACAACCGCAGAAAGCCAAAGGCGGGTTCGATACGGTTAAACGGAATTATGTGCATGATAGAACTCTAGCAGGTTTTATGGTAAAAATGTTTATCTTATAATAAAGTTTATCGGATAATTTTATCATTAGTTTGGACGATTTACCTTCCCAGTATAATAATTACACTCGGATTACATAACAATTTTTGATCACCGAAAATAAAATGAATTATATTCTGCGCCTAATTACAGAGCTAAAAATACTATTACTTCATAATCAAATTCGTATTCAAAATAAATATGGCAAACAGCACCAATAAATATTCCGCTATAATATAATGTATACAATAAATGCTCAAAATAAAAGTCTACGATTTACAATGTGTTCGTCAGTAAAAACAAAATGACGATTCATCTATGAAGTTACAGCCGAAAATATCGTTTCAAATAAAAAATTTCAATAAGAATTCGAAATTGAATAACGCAATTATTACACGATTTAAGGGCAACGAAGGAGACCCGAGGACGGATTAAATACAACGGGAATTCAATCTATTACATTAAAACACAGAAATCGGAAACGAAGAGAACGAAAATTACTTTCTAATTAATTTAAGTGCTTTACAAACTGTAAATGGTTATCATTAAAAATAGATATTTTATACTCGGAACTGTATTACCTAAGAAATACAAGGAAATATTTGACGTCAAATTATCGGGACTTATATACAGTCGGCGGTAGGGAATGGAAGGTTACAGCCACAGCACGGATGATTAAGCAAAAAGAGCACGGTACACTCTTCATTGTTTTGCTTCCGATAATTCAGGATCCATTGGCCGTATAATAGTCAACGCGAAAACAAAGTACACAGTTACCAGATACAGCGAATCAAGTTTTGTAAAACGGCTTCTAAATAAATAAGTATCTTCTACTCGATGTAATAATTAGTATCGAACTTCTATCGGCCGATTGTTGAGTGCTCGAGTTATATCGCACAACGGGCAAATACCAATTAACACGGTAAACAGTAAATCGCACTTGAATACTTCTGATAACGCATTCTGTTCAACTACAATAAATATATATTCATACACTAGTACGCCCGAAAATAGTAATAATTATACCACAGTAAAAGTAATAACAATATTCTTATCATTTTCGTTTCTAAAACATAAAATTGCGTAACAAAACGATTTATAACATTGAAGGATTGAACCGTAACATTTGATTCACTGAAAATGTTTGTTTGCCCACTTCAACCGCGTAGTCCGTAAAACGATAATTATATTACCTTTAAGACACCAAACGATGAGCAAAGGGTTGAATATGATTGTTTTCGTTGTACGGTTTTAAAAATGAAACTCGTATTGTACAGGGAAGATAAACACCTAATACTAAATCGTTCTGAGGTGTTACACTACCGTTTTCCGTCTGATCATCGTAATGACAATGTCAATATCACAAACGTGCTGCAGAAACTACCACCTCGATCACAGCTGCCGTCACCTACCGCATGTTTTTTAGGGGATTGAAACGTCAACAAAACTAGTGGTAGTTTATATACATTTATGTAGCTGCAACGGAAAAGTCGATCGATGGAAAACTGTTCGACGCTAAAATTCGATAAAACACGATATGTCCTTTTGAATATTACACTGTTTTTCCTTTCATCCTATCGTTTTTTCTCTGTCGACTCACAGTGTCTCCCACTATATGTGCGCTTGATTTGAAAGCAGAAGTTTGCAGACGGACAGAGCTGTAAAACGGTATGCACAAGTATAACAAAAATTAATTACGTAAATGTCCAAATTTTATTTATAGACTTTAAACATGTTCGTAAAACAGTTCTTATGTTGTAGGGATTAAAAATTATCTTCAGGTAATTACCATTCAGCATATAGTCACCGTACAAACAACAGTTAAATTATTGTAATCGTACCGTAAACTGACATTCTGTTTGTCTTAGTTTTTAATCAGACTACTACTTATAAACATTAATTATCATTAAACGAGTATAATGATAATATTAATAATCATTAGCAGTTTTAGAACGTATGACTTACATAAGACAACGTAACACATAAACTGTACATTTATATTATTTCAATTATATGGATTATTTGTGTAAAAGACTGTTGAAGTATAATTCAAATGTTAATTACGATCTGATGATTAAATTACATATTCGAATAAAATACCAGAGTTACTAATAAACGACTATAGATCGATTGTTAATAAATTGTAAACCAGATATGCTGATTTAATATTTTATACTTATTAATTATAATGTATAGCGTTATTAATTGTTATTTTCACAAACGAATTTAAATGTTTTTAGCTTGAGTTTAATCAATAACCTAACCCCATATAAAATGTAATATTGTCAATGACACTAAAGTCTAGCACAACTATAAACTTCCCGATTTCTATAAAACGTATATTGCCTATTTAAATACATGGGGATCGGTCTGAAGTGCACTATTCAAGTTTTTATTATTCAATGTATTTAATATTTTTCATACTAATATTGTGATGGATAACCATTATGGCTTATTATTTTAGCAAATTTAAATTATAGATTTAATTACCTAATACATACATTTTGAAAATAATTTTTAATGTTTTCGATTTAATTTAATGTATATTCATTCATACACAATAAAACATTTATAGCATGCTCGATGTGTGAAGTATTTTAAGACTAAAAGACGTGTATTTTTATAAGAAAAATCAACAAAACTACAATATGAAAATTTTTAATTTACAATCAGATTATTAAAACGTTTAAGGGAGTATGATATTATTATTATAATTATTATTATCACATTTAAAACTGACGTTATGAACTTCTAACACGTCCACATCATTTAATTAACTATTTTTCCACAGGAGTACAAAATCAAACATAATATATAAGTCCCGCAAAACTTTAACACACAACCCTTTGTTTTTTATAAATCACATTTATCAATTTTCCGTGATACGTATCGAAATGTCTCCAACGTAAATAAACTGAAATTCATGCGAAATCCAAACTTTGAATAAATTGCAAAGTAAAACGTGAATCCGTTTACGTGGCTTCAATAAAAACTAACCATCCGATTATGGTTCACAAGTACAAAAATGTGAACTCTTTACTCATGTATGAGTTTTTAACAGTATATTGTATAGGTGCTAGGGATAATAATCTGATGAACACGAAAGCAATCCTTCAAATGGCAAAACCGTTATTCGTTGTAATTTCTCATATATTATTATTATTTAGCTTCGGTGATACAGGAGTATACATATTTAAATTATATTTTCCGACATTCCAACATCTCCAACATTTTACAACCGTATAGATTGGGCTTCGTGCGTAAAATAATAATCGTACTAGAAATATTTTATTAACTGACAACTATTTTCTACTAAAAAAATCAAAAAAATCGACTGTATCGACTATACCTACCGTTATTATATTCAATAGGATTATGTTATATGAGACCATTATGGGCTATAGTTAAACAATATTACAAAGCTTACAATCCCACTCAAAATTAAATATTATGTATGTGTACCGGGTAGATCGGATATATCATATTTGCAACGATAAATATAATTGTATTATAATATTGAGAACCATTGTAATAGCAAATATTTGGTGACGAAAGTAAAATTATTTCATAAATAGCATGTCGTAAACGACGTACGTATATCACCATGAAAACTAAAAAACATATGTTGAACGAATACGACATAAGTACTGTTATTCAAATCCTTTTTAACCGAATACAATAGAACTTGTAAAATTAATTACGAATTTTAAACACACGTTTTACTTGGATAAGTAGTTAATTTTGCGTTTCCACAGTATTATTAGCTGTCACACATAGGCGAGCGCAGACTTTGTCCACAGGGGAAGCCCCTTAAAAAAAGTGAACCAAAGATTCTTGTACTAAAGACTACTAGTATAATTAAATATTTTACATTTTATAAGTTATTTATTTAATTCAATATGCAAATATAAAAATCATTTATTTAATTTAATATGCAAATATAAAAATAAATACTAATTAAACTTACACAATTTATATCTAAGAAATCCTTATTTATATTATACTATTTACAACTCCATCCTTTTGTCCACGTGAGTAAGGTTTTTGAATGTATCAATTACATCTTAAATTTTTATAATATAATATAATATTATGCAAGTTCTTGCTCAATGAATATAATAAGCAAGTCATCTAATCGATCCTGTGTCATGGTACTGCGTAACTTGGTTTTCACGATACTGAGCTTGGAAAATAACCGTTCGCAAGAACAGCTCGTTACTGGTATAACCATAAATGTTTTCAATGATTTAACGAGACTACAAAATATAGTTTTTCTTCTATAGTTTGATTATGTAAGCCAATTTATCCAATCACCGCATTTTATCTTCTCGCCTTTCGGTTTATTATTGCCAATAATTTATTGGTATGTTTAAGAAGTATAATTTCTGTTTTCAACATATCAGAATTTAAGTCAAATGCTGTGGACAAAATTGAAATGCCATTGCTATTTATATTTAAAATTAATAAATTTCAAATGCTTTGAATCATATTCATTATTTCTTGGTTAAATATAATATTAATTCCACTAATCATATGGTTCAATGTTGAATAGTATACAAAAACCTTAATTTCTTCTTTTTTTGAAGACTTATAGTACTGTGTATTGTATTTTGCTGGAAACTTTTCTTTTTTTCAATTGTGGAATTTCAATATCATAATTTTGCCACAACAAATATAGCGTAAAATACGTGTTCCAATTCGTTGCAGAGTCTAACAAAATTCCATCAACAAAATGTTTTGTATTTTTTGTAAACCAATTTAGTTCTCTATTCGTCTTAACTACCCGTGTATTGGGTACCTATGAGTTCAAAACTATTAATGATTATTTTCAAACTAACAAATTGTATAATTAATTTAGTATGTACGATTTGTCTTTCTTTTGCATAGTCACGAAAAATTGTTAACTGCCAATGCATTTGTTCAATCTGCGACCATTTTGAAATTGAAACAATCATACCTTGTTTTAATTTTTTTTATTTTTTAATCATTGTCCAAAACGGAAACTATACGCAACACTATCCAATATAAATATTTAGATTAAAACGTTGACGATTTACTTGACTTTAATTAATAGATTAAATTGTGCAAACATTTGAAACATATTATTAGTTAGCTCAATTAATATATTGTACAGGAAATTGTACTTTAAGAATCCATTCCAATAGTTATTTATCAATATAAATTATTTAACAAATCGTACTATGCATAAATTTCAATTGTATTAATTGAATTAAAAAAAATTAACACAATCATTTTATTTTTCGTTAATTATTATCAAAATACAAATTCAATTAAAACAATCAGTACCTAGTTAATTAATGCGTATATATAATTGTATTATTTTATTATCTGTTAACATACGTATTGAGCTATATTGAAATAAAATATAATATAATAATAAAATATTTTATGCTCGTATCTTTTAAGTAACAAAAATGAATGTTTTTTAACGCTGTCCACGAAGTATTTAATATGATTTTAATTGCATATATTATAATTTTAATATTGGATGTTTATTTTTATTATAATTTAAATACTTGAATATTTGTGCACTGTACATTTGCTAGATTATCTTTCGATTATACTTATAATCTATGTCTAAAAGGGAAATCAGAAAAATGGTAGAAAATAAAAAATATTTAAACGAAGACATTTAAGCAATTTTATCAAACATCATCATTAAAACAAGGTTGTGACCTGGAAAAATTGAAAAAAAAACTGATTGCTTTTAGACAGCGTTTTTACTGAATTCTCGATTGAAAACTGCTCCAAAGAATGTCTGAAGTAAAATCATGTTGCATTGGTTTATGTTTCTTTATCATTTATTACAATGCTATACTGTAATATTATAAAAATACATTCCCCATAAAATATATGACTACATAATACGTTGTAATAATAATATTTTAAATACGAATACACTTAGAAAGTAACAAATTAAATTACCAGCATATTTGCTATAGTCTCAAATAAACTATAGTATTATTTATAAATATCTATTTTGAAAGAGTCAAAATACCTACACTTATAGTGATAATAGAGTTTATTACTTAGAGTAACTTATTAGAGTTACGTATTTAGAGTTTTATTACTTTTATATTGTAAATTTTAAACATATGTTTTGTAAAATGCATATTTATTCTAAATTTATTTTAACTTTTTCTTTTACGAAGAAAAATTATTTGATTTGATTTTTAATACAATTTAAGTGAAAACATGAAAATTTATTATAAAAATTTAGGCTATTCTTTTTTTTTCTTTTTTTTTTTGTAACTTATAGCAACACTATAGGTCAAAAGTTCCCAAACTGTGAGTCGCGACCCAAAAGTAGGTGGCGATTATATTTTTAGTGGGTCGCGTTATATTTTTCATATGTTTCTTTTATTTATGGCTGATGTTTAATTATTTAGTTAGTTTTATTATAAATTTTTATCTGCGTTTGTGACAATTACAAATTTACTGCTACCTATAGACATAATAATATTATTTTATATGTCTATGCTCGTGTGTATCAACACAACTCAATCAAATTAATGATTATTGAAAATATTGCAATATATTTGAAACAAATTAGTACCTGTTTGACGTTCAAATAAATTGTTTTTTTTTTCAGTAACAAACGGTACATTGAATACGATACATGCATGCAGTTTAAATCTTACCTACTATTTTTTAAAAAGCCAATAAATTGGTTTTTTTTTTTGTGCTTTTGTACAGTTACTATGGACAAATGGTTAAATAAAAAGTCAATGGCACAAAGTTCTGCGAAAATTAAAGAAACAGAGATAATATCTGAGTCAGCGAGTAAAAAAGAAAATTAATTGATGATGAGCTTACAACAAGTAGTCAATTAAGTAAGCAATCAAAATAAAAAAGTGGATATCAATCTAGTTATAAAAAATTGGAAACAATTACATCCTTCACATTAAAATTATATACTTACTAATTAAATTACATTTGATAAACTTTTTTTTATAAATATAATACTTTTCTTCAATTTAAAATAATGAAAACAGCAAAAAAAAAAGGTCAATGATATTATTTTGAGTCGTCAAAATTGAAATAATTTCCCAAATGGGTCGTGCTATAAGAAGTTTGGGAACCTCTGCTACAGGTAACTTAAGCAACTATATAAAAACTAACTTGTTCGGTTTAAAATTTTGTCTTTTGTTTTACAAATCTAATATCATTCACAAATCGTTAAGTTTCGTTAAGCTGAATTTAGGCTTAATGATTAATTGCACTTTTAACTAATACAGATTAATTTAGAACAATATAATAGTGTGTAAAAATCAGTCAAAAAAATAGACGAATAGCCTTCATCATAATGTTTACCATACTCACCATGTTTTTAGCGTAAACAGAAAATTCTAATTTTTTATTTAAGGAATTGTATTTATATGATCTTTATTTTAAACTCAAATAATGTGGAACTAAATGAACCGTCTCGTAGATTAGGGGAATATTTTAGGCATATTGAAACTTATAATAATTCAACATGCTTTGGAACTAGTGTGTCATTTTCTATAAATTTAATTATTTATTTTCAAAGTAAAAATATTTTACTCGATAATTCAATTATTTTAAATAAAAAAATACTATTTGATTTTTTCACATTACAAATAGAAGAATTAAAAAATACATGAATAATTATCGGAGTGGTATTACTTATACGTACATCGAATCTACGATAATGTAAGTAATCGATCACTTTTTAATAAAATAACTGAACCAGAAACACGACAAATAACGGCATCTACATGGATTCCATTAAATAGTACACTACCTGATACTCATGTGAGTAGTTATACTTATATGATAAGTCTTTAATTTTTAAGAAATGTAGTATTCCTTTAATAGTTTTTGCTTTAGATAAATATTCCTAGAGTAATAATTCAAATATATTTTTAATTTATTAATTTCAAACTTGTCTTTATGTATAAATACAATTTAGATTTTTAAATCTATTAGAAACAATTGGAAAGATTTTAATTTAAAATAAAAAGATAAAGCAATATTCATAAGATTTGTTCAACATTACAGTAAGGTTGTATTAATAGAAAAGTAAATTATATACTTGTAATTTTCTATCTGTCTATCGATTAGGTGGAAAATATATTTATACTGTTATAAAACTATAGACATTCCTTGATATATTATGTATATCAATACTTCCATTGATTTATTTTAGGTTCACGGAAGACCCTAAACTCCAAAACAAGAACTTCCTGAAAATACGGAGCCAGAAAACTCATACGAACAAAACCAGCGTGTTAATAAAATATTAGCTACGGTGAAAATATATTTACAGAATTTGTTTTATCTTTATGTGTTTATGTTTGGTTATAACCACGAATGTATGTCAAGTGTATCGACTCGTAACAATGTAGATTTTATGATAATGATAGCAGTTTTATAAATTTCTCAATTTATGGAACTCCGGTCTGAAATGCAGATGAAGAAAATATTGATACTATTGATAACAAATAAAAATCTAAAATCACGTGTTGTGCCGTCTATAATGTCATATATACTTTTAATTTCACTAAATGATCTCCATCAAATACGTCAACATTAGTTAATACGGATAGTAATGATGAAATCGTGAGTTTTGAAAAAAGACTTTATTTTTATAGCAGATGTTTAATGGATTATTTTAGTCCAATGTCACATAATCCTAAACAATCTCAAAATTTATAAGACCGGGAAGAAAAATATTTTCTGAATATCCTTATTTCATTAGAATCAATTCAGATAATTCTCTAATTTATTACTCAAACAGAATGAATAACAGACATGTTTTTTTCATCTTACAAAATTTACAGTCATATAAATTGTATAGTGATAATAATAAGTAATTAAATTAAACTATAAAAACTATAGGGTTTAGTTAGTTCTACTATATTGAAAAATTATGTAGTATGACATTGAGTATTAAAGCACATATAATTAATTTTTATTCCATAATCTAATAATTAAGTTAATCATTCAAAATGCCAACAACAATTTAAAAGAAAGTAAACATTGATCTAAACTCATAGATTGTCTCAAAATACTATGATAGAAAGAAGAGTTACACTTTCCATAACTTTTCAACAAAATTAAATAATATTGCTTCCAATTATTGACACCAGTTATTTATTAGTAATTTCACAGCAAAAAACAACCTACATTATTAAAAACTAGATTTTCTAACCTACCTCATTGTGTACTTAGAATAATTTGTTAAATTTAACTTAACAGGATGTAATTTAACTACAATACAAATATGAACAAGCGATTAGAAAACCGACCTACATAATACGTAATAAAACATGAGTTATGCAGTGGTTAAAATATACTTTCGTTCACAACAGTGTCCAAGGAATAGGCACATTAAAATTAAAAGCATATATTAGGTAATATATTTGATGGTAGATATTTCGAAGATAGTCAACAGTTTTAAAATTTTCAAAGATTGTTTATAGTTAATAAAATAAAAAGTTAATTCAAATTATTTAAAAAACTGTATTTATTCTGTTTTATTATTTAAAATATAAAATAATATGCTTTGCGAAATAAAATTGTTGTATTGTTTTTAATACACTACTGAATTATTTTTGTTTCAAAAATAAAAATACAAACAAATTAACTGGCTTATAAATTAAATTACCAAAAGATCAAAAAGAAAGAAAGAAACTTATAAACTATGTTTTATCTGGTTTTAGTTTTAAATTAGAGCCAATTAACTGTGAATAATCAAGAAAGATAAAAAAGAATAATTTGTATGTATATTTTTTTAAATTAAAAGTAAAAAAACTTATTTTTTCACAACATCTTAAGTTTTTTATCATAGATGAATTAGATTGAAAAAAAACATATATGTTAAATCACAAGCTTAGAGAAACAAACATTTTACAAAAAACGGTGGATTATAAATTTTACAATGGAAGAAGTGTATCACTATACTTATTTGATTTTTGCCTAGAAAATAGTAAAAAAAAAAAGTCAAAATGCAATAAATAACTCGAATATCATGAAGAAAAAAAAAAATTATCGCATTGAAAGACAAATAAACACTACGTTCTATTCCAAAATAAAATACGAATAAAACGTTAACATAATATGAACTTGAGAGATTATTAATTTTTAATTAATATTATATTGTGAAAAATTAAAACTTATTGAAAAATTAAAGTCATCTATGAGAAATTTATACTAAGTAAATGTATACTAAGTCAATAATCACGGAATTCAAATCAAAATGTCACCATTTTCGATTCAAAAAGTTCAATCGTATATGTTTTAATATTTGATCGTTTATATCTTTGTGGATTTTTCAATTGTGAAAAAAATCTATAAAGTAAATATATATCTAATAAATCAACCGGACCTTAACTTTTTGGCAACCACAGTACCCTTCAAATCAATAAATTATACTATCCATATTGCAATCCATTAAAAAAATAATACTTTACAACCGCAGTTTATCGCTACGAATTACGCTTGGTTTCAAACAAAAACGTCGATTTGTATAAACATAACCGAATCGTATACCTAATGAAAAGTTTAAACGATACGCAACACGACGGTTACGAATAAAAGCACAATGTGGTCCGTGAAGTAATTGCACTACAACGTTACTTCGTTAGCCTCCGTACGACAAGACCAATGCCACGAAACGTAACGTTAAAAAAAAAAAAAAACAAAAGTTTGCGAAAAATTAAACAAACGAATGAAGTATTCGAATGTCGCGGAAATAAAGAGGATCGCGACGGCGGTGTATCGTTCAGACCCGAATCGATTGGCTCGCGAACGAAGAGGTTTAACCGAGGTGATTTATTCGAACGACACGTTCCGTTTGTTTCGCGACCACCCGATGGGTTGTCGACGATTTGCGATTGTAGGCTCCCTACAAACAATATGATCTGGTCGGGCCGACAGGATAGTTTGAGCGTCATATCAGGTCGTGTGTAGACGTGTCATTTGAATATGATCCATGTCCGGTCTTGTCAGATGGCCGTTTCATCCGACCATCCGATCAAATCATGTAATACCGACGGGCTGATTTTGCTTATCAGTCGGCCTTTTGACGTCGTTTATTGTAATTTGTCTTCGTGGTTGCACGAAACTGTAGTTAAACGAAAGCGAATCGTCGTGTAGTCGCAGAACGCTACTGCGCTAGTGGAAATAAAATGCATCCGACCAAGTCGTGCATAAGGTCTACACCAAGAGGTCGTGTCATATGTACACGCAACACCTGATTTGGTC
This sequence comes from Sipha flava, assembly GCF_003268045.1. NCBI lineage: Eukaryota > Metazoa > Arthropoda > Insecta > Hemiptera > Aphididae > Sipha > Sipha flava. Next base: position 131,475 of record NW_020273533.1, on the reverse strand, counting down.
AGGCCATCTGTCGGACCGACCAGATCATATTGTGTGTAGGGGACTGTAGGCGGGAAAAAATCGTCGAAATAAAACGCCCGGGGTGTCGCGCGGTCGACGGATCGCGTTACGGCAACGATAATAACTGTTGTTGTTAACGGTGGTGCGACGAACGGTCTCGGGTCCAGCGGGCGTCGGCCAAATCCGGTGCTCGTCAAAGCCCCCTGCACGCAATACGATTTGGTCGGTCTCCGACAGACGGCCCGACCGGATCAGGTGCTGTGTGCGGACGAATACGACCTTTACACGATTTGGTCGGACGAATTTTGTTCTCACCGATGCAGTACCAGTGTACCGCGACTACATGACAATTCGCTTTCGTTTGACTACGGTATCGTGACCGTAAAGACTAATTGCAATGAACAACGTCGAAAAGCCGAACGATGAGCCCAAATCCGCCGCCCGAAAGTGTTACACGGTGTACGATTTGGTCGGACGGAACGGCCATCCGACGAGACCCGACGACGGGATCGCGGTCGGATGACACGTCTATACACACGACCAGATACGACGCCTGACCCGACCAAATTATGCTGACGGCCCGACCGGATCGTGTTTTGTGTGTGAAGAGAGCTCGACGGAACGCGACGAAACGATGAATCGATAAATAACATCGTCGCGTGTAGTTCAATCGGTCGGGGATGGGCGTTAACGCGTCTTCGGTAGGCACGCGAAACATCCGGAAATCGACTCGTGCGAGGTGTAACGATGGCACTCGCGTCGTCGAAACTGACCGATTTCCCTACCCTACCTCCCCGCTATACCGTATACCGGGTCACCTGTGTTGTAAAATAATGTTACCGTTTTTATTATTTTCGTATAAAATGGGCCGCATGAACGTTTTTCTCCAACAGCGTTCATCCGTCCCTGCGGTTTTTTTATTTTTACGTTTCCATTAGACGTTTTCATCAGATCGCACGAACTTCGAACTTCCTTTCGTTTCGTTTGCGTTTTTTATAACATCGTGTTATTTTAATGCACGGAGAGTTGTTAACTAAATTCACGCGTGACCAGCCGAACGAATTTCGAATATCGTACGCTTCAAAATTGTTTTTCAAATATTCAACGATGTTGATTAGACAATCGTAAAATTTATTTGATCTCTTTTCAACTTATGAAAAAAATACATCCTGTGCATTGCATTGCAGTCTACATGTATACCGGATTTGATCCGGGTTAATTAAAACTATAACAATTAAAACTAACAAGTCATCCAAGAAAAAACTAAAACGATTAATTCACCGACCATAATAATATTGAATTTTGACTATTATGTTAAATGGAAAAAATGCGATACAATTAAATCTACATACGACTGTTTAACGGTCTGGATTAAATATTTGTCCGAAGATCCCATTTGTTCCACCTTCATGCTTAATTCAGCATGAATTAATTCGATGATCCCGGTCGAGGTAATATATTTATTTATTTGTTTTAAATCATTTTCACCACGGCAATATTTGCATTCCGCTGTAGAAAATGCGTTTTAACTTTTCGAATAAAGTAAAAAAAAATTCAACTTTATCGGAAAAAGACAACACCATTGAGTGGTGTGGTTCTGTAGTCAATAGAGCATAAAATATGTCAAATACGCCAGTTATTTATTTTATCATAGATTAGAAACTTATATTTTCAAATAATGAATATTAGACGTGCGCATTATTGCCGGGAAATAATTTTACACCAAAGATTTCACTGTTTCCGGTTTGAAAACAAGGGAAAAAAGGCTTTTACGTGCTAAATGAACGGAAATTGGAATAATCCGTTTTAAGTTTTTTATTGTTACATATATTAATTGTTAGTTATTATTTCAATGTTATAAGCGAATATTTATTATAATTTATCATCAGCCTGTATTACTCACAAATCATTCTGTTTATTATTATTTTATTATTTATACATTATTATTACATGCACTATATTATATTAATCTTTATCCGATTTTTAGTGATTTAATTATTTTAAAAATATTTATCAGGATCGTTCAGTATTTATTACATCCGTTCATTATTCATTTTATTTTATTTTTCCTATAAAAATAACGTTTTGGTTATTCTTTTACGTTATTTTCGTCTCTTCTGCGGTAGGGAAGTCATTGCAATGCAATTTTATATTGGTAAAAATAATCGGAAACATTTGAATTGTCTCATCTTATGGTTGAATCGCTATAAAATTACCTATAAAACTACAATATTCAATTGATTTGAGGTTTGAAAAATAAAACAAATTGTGTAAAATGATTGTTCTTTTCAGTCACCTTACTTTTTATGTACTTAAGCCTGTGGGCCATAAACGATCAATTTTTATGTACCAACTTTGATCTGAATGAAAAATACATCCTATTATTTCAGCGAAACAAGTTATACAGCTAATTCTTAAAGCTGAGTGTATAGTCTTTCCTAAATCAATATAATATTGTAGGTACTTTGGTATGGTTTTAATAGTATTTAATTATAAATGGATTATTCCAAGTGTTTTAACGACCACAGCCCACAAGTCAAAAGTATCATGTGTATGACAAACAGTTTTTCGGAGCATAAAAGTTTAATTAGGTAAAAAAAAAAAAAAAAAAAAGGAAAACTCCGCATACATATAAACGTAATTTTTTCATAAAGAATAAAAATGTGCATGAACCGTTTATAAAAAAAAAAAAACCCACTTTATGTAAATTATTACTGTATTGGTGTTACTTATCGTTTAAGATAAATGGATTATATTATTTAACTTTTTGTTGATTACTTTGTTATAACTATATTATTATAATTCCATATTTTCACTTGAAATATAATTTAACAGACGTTTACAACAAGACTTAGTTATTGATATTTATTATACATTAAGACAATCAAAAAAAAACTTAACATACACTTATTGCTAAAAAAAATGGCTTGAGGAGGACATTTTTTAATTACATTAAATAAGTAAACTATTTTATGTATACTTCTGGGTAATATAACAGTAATATTATCAAGAGCTCTTGGTTTCGAGTTTAAACTTTCATGATAATTAAAAATTAAGTCATCAACAATATTAATAACCCGGATAATGGCCAACAACCGATGAATAGGCGTAACTAAATTGCTTATTTCTATAAATGTAAAGTACCTATAAGAACATAGTACACTATATTAATATTACATGTTTTAAGTAATAATTGGCAAAAACTGTTTTCAAATAAAGAAAAACAAAATATCGCGTGAAAATTAAAAATTATATTTTTTATTTAGTCGATGTTTAAAAATATTTTTTTCAATTTTATTCCATTGCTCTTTGGAGCAAACTTTACACAACTTTAGGAAAGAACTTGTTGAAAAGTGGATTACAACGAATCTAAATGCTTATAAAAATAAATTTTCGAAATTGGTTTTTTTTTTTACGAAACAAGCTGAGTATTAAAATGATTAATTAATACAATTCTGAGAATAAAGTAAAAAAATATGTATATATAAATATCTAAACATACATAGTACGCATTATATCATATAGTTTTCTAAAAAAAAAAAAAAATTATTACCGTTGATTTATGTTCATTTTCAACGATCTTTATTGTATTATAAGATTATACGAACAATAAAACGACCGCCGAAATCGGCAGCTCTACGAGATCACATTGTTCACATCACACAGAATATTAATTGTATATGATACCGAAGTGCACATTATTATTGTCTTTACGCCTACGCAAAGTTGTATTGAACGTAGTATTAACTGTCATTTAATAAAACGGATTAGAAAATTAATCGATACGACGTTATTACACGATGAAATCATAAAACAAACAAACATTGACATTTAAACAAAAACGTAAATTGCGCGTATTTAATTTGAACTCTAACAATGTTTTTAAAAACTAAATTAAAACCCAATCGCTCGTAGTTTTTGTCAAACGATAATTATTAATCTGTTTTTTTGTTTTCGATTCGATGCGCAATACATTGTGTATGCGTGTACTGAAAATTACTATTGAATTCCAATGATTAGTTTTCGGTCCAACTGATCCTTATGCAGTATCGCGTTCCGACATTAATCGCGACGTATTCACTGCGGTTAATTTACGCGTTGTTTTTCGAACATAATACAATCATCGTTTTGCGATACAAACACCAACTTACTGTAACTTTTCGCTCTCTCCCCCCCCCCCCCTCATTGTCTTAAAAGTTTATTGTGTTTTCAACTGTCGATAAACGAGTACATTCTTCATCAACACCAATTGAATACTTTTCCGAATCCTTTTCGTTCGAACACGAGCGATTTGTTTATTACTACAGCAGAGTTCTTCGACATTTTTTTACGGCCGTCTTAAAATTTTTTAGTGGGATAGAAAGGTAATGAAATTCAAGAACAGATAAGAACAGATGAGATGTATTCAGACTTTAGAACAATATAAATTCGTTTTTATAAATAAAATTATATATAAGTATAATTATAATTTCAATTACAGTAAACATTTTATAAAACTTAGACGCAGGCATCGTAGACAAACTCCGACCGACGAACAATTTGAATCTATGAGGTCGGGACCACGAAAAATGATCGCTGCTCGTCATGTGCCAAGCGGCTGTTTTTCTAAAGTGGTTATCAGATCTACGCTTATTGTTCATGTTATCGCCACAGATATATAAAACAACTATAACTACATACACCCAGAGTCGTGTCAAACATTTCAGCGTCCCAGGGCAAAATTTTTTCTACGGGACCACTGGGCACAGGTGGCATATTAAGTGCAGATAAGGGCGCCCCCTTACTTTTAAAAAACTATGGCACCCGCGGGCAATTGCCCCCTTTGCCCCCCCCCCCCTTAACACGGCCCTGCATACACCTATATCTGTGGTTATCGCTCATTATTCGTGCCCGTGAATACGATACGTAACGGCAGCGTGTGACGGTACAAAGTTGAGAACCAATGGTTACAACAGTGGGTACGGACAACGGGTCGCGGGTACCGACGCTCATTTTTCGTGCTCCTGACTATAACCAAGGTATCCAGCAATATTGCTAATGACTCGTAGTCATACTGTAAATGTCATTAATTGTTATCGCAATACTGTCCCACTCGGGTCTACGATAATGTGCGTATAATAATAGGATAATATAATAATGGGTAATAATAATTGTAGATCTCCATCTACACCTTGTACAATACGATAGATCACCTGATACACCTAAAAATAGGCCGTAGATCACCTGCTACACGAATGCTTTTTATTTCTATAATACCAAATGTGTTCTGTCGAGGTGCGGATAAGTTACTAAACGAGAAGTTTGTAATTGCTTGTACCGCACGATTTCATGATAGTTCGCATCAAACTTTGTTGTTCTTTGTGTCGCTTGTGAATGTCCGTCGCCTAAGTCGGATACGCTTAGATTTGCCGTATTTCGTTTGTCGAAAAATTCCGTTCGCAGGAATGAGCGGAGCCGAACGTTGATGTAATAATTTCGCGAGGATTTTTTTCTTTTTTTCAGATTCGGAACAATGTTGATCATATATCAGAGAACTTGGCAGGTAGTGGCAGGTAAGCTGCGCAAGATTTTTGGTATGGAAATAAAATTCTGTTTGCGTGCGAGTTGTAGCAATTTTTCGATTACCGATGATTTTTGTTTTCATTACACTATTTTGTGGACGCCGTACAAGTCATCAAATAACATCATCATTACCAAACTTGTGATGCACAATGAAATTCGTTTTTACTTTACAAACGTGCATACTTCAAATTAACAAAACCGTATAATCGTATAGTGCGTGTTGTGTTTACTTTTGTAGTTCAGGCAAACAATTAAAAATGTGAAAAATGTAAACATGAATTCTTTCTCGTTTAAATCCTTCGGTTCCAACATGTTTCACGCATTTTTAATTTTGTATCGATTTGAAGACGTAGTTTGTGATGTTCAATTTCAACATTCAAACATAAATAATTACCGCGGATGCATTAATATTAATTGTCGAGAAGGAAAGTACACCATCTACTTATTGGTATTAATTTGTGAATCTATTTTCTGTAGTAACACGATAGTACACGATATTATAATTAAAAAACATTACATCAGTCTGCGCATTGACTATACCCTGTAAGAAATCACGAAACAGACCAAACGTAAAATGATACAATTTACTCGACTAAATTAGTGAAATATAATAACAACATAAAACCCAATGGAAAATATTACGATTGAATAATACATAGTGTATAAGATAATACTGTTATTAATACTAGCAAAGTTTACGGGTTGTAGCCTATAATAAATAAACGTATGAATTATGCTACTGTTTTAACACGTGTTGACTCAATTGTAAGCGAGGTTATTATCCGAAACAGGATACATAGTCAACATTTTGTTTAGTGAAAAAAAATAACCTTTGATAAAAAAATACAACTTCAGTATTTTTTTGAAAAAAAAAAAGAACTTTAATCTACATAAAATACCAATTAAATAATTGGAAAAACTTTTTCTCGACTTTCGCCTTGAGAAACTCTCAACACATTCAGCCCACGGAATATTTTAGGGTATTGAATTTTAAGTATTCATAACAGCCCAAGAATTAAATTTCATTCCTTTTTTTTTCGGGTTTTTACTGCCGAATATGAAAGATTTTTAAACTTATAACTGTAATCTAAAGTTATATGCATAATTACGAACAACATACCGTAACCATACCGTACTGACATTAATGTTACAATGTTTAATGTCGTACAATAACTCTTATATGCATACGGATTACGGTGACAAAAGGAAAAATGTTCAAAGACTAGACATTTAATGATTGGTAATGTATGCAAATAATCGCAAGCGTCTACGCGTTTAATACTCGTAGTGTTCGCATATCATTATGTACATAACACGTATAGAAATACTCGTTTTAAAAACGGCCCTTGACAGCAATAATGATTATTTCGTATATTTGTATAGTTATTAGTATTGACCGTGTGTTGGAATCGAGGGGAATGGTCGAAGATTACAAGTGCTTCCGATTCAAAAACAACTATTTGCGATACTGTTAACTGTTATTAACACATATTATGCGAAGGAATCGATCGACGTAATAGTACTGAAAATGAATAGTAAAATACCGATGCACCGATCAGTGGCGTATACATAATTTTTGTATGGAGGGGGAGATCAGTTGCAAACAAATTATTATGGAAGGAAAATTCCTAAGCCTAATTACCTGCTCATTTAAATAATAAATAATAATATATATATATATATATTGAATGTGTCAAAATAATAATTTACAATAAATCCTTGCAATATTATTTTGTCTCCTTGTAATTTCCTTACATTAAGAACACTATTTACAATTTTAAAAGGCCCTATAGGGGAAGGATCTGACCTTTACATCGCCCCTTTTGTATACGCCTCTGGCACCGATGTTATAAACGGATAAATACGAGGAAAAATGTTTTACCGCGTCTACGGCGCAACGGAGCAATCGTTGACGCAAATGAAACAATGGCCGATCCCGGATGGTATTTCGGTCAGTATTTAAGTGTGTCAGCCGCAATATCCATGACTTGTTTAACGTTAGGCAAGTAATGCTCGGGCAGTGGTCCTACCGGCCGCGAACCGAACAATGGCGGTGTACAAAACGCAACACAGAGGAACCGTTGAATTGTTTATTTTCACAACACGAGCAGTGTACTGTATTGTGCCTTGTAGTTTTCATCTCGTAGAGAGATACGTCCTAATCGATTGCCAATAAGATAAATCTCGTCTTACCGTACGTGTTGATTGTTTCCCGTAGTCGACCGACGGACGGATAGCCTTTGCGTTTGTGTTGCCAACGTTTGAACTGCACTGAACTACTAAGCTAAAACTGTGAGAATACGAGGGAATGACAAGCACTTGATGAAAAGAAAAAAACCATCCTACGAGTCCCAATTATGTAACGTTGATTTAAAATAACTTCCATCTTCTTTGTTGACATCTAAGTTATGGTTTTTTTTTTTTTTTTTTTTTTTTAATTTCCGGGACCTTAACTTGTTAACTTGTTTTGAAACTCTATAAAAAGGAAAAAAAATGAAAATCGCACAAGGAAACGAGACAATAATATACTTTATCATTTTTATTTTTAGAATAATTACGTGCATCATTTTCGCAATTTAATCATTTCTTATACATCTAGTAATTTTTAACATTTTAATTAATATTTTAAAATATAAACTTTACTTTATCGCATTATTATTCAATACATAAACAATTTACTAGAACTAAAAACAATAAGTTTTATGAACTGCCGGGGAAAATTTAATATTTTAATAAAGTAGTTTAACTTTTAAGTGCAAAATAAAAGGTTTCAAATTAATAAAAATAAAATATTAACAACTTTTTTTTATTATTTTACAACCGAACACCGTAGGTGTTTGCCAGTCCCTTTATTAATTAATATATTTAAAATAATTTCAACTAGTATTTAAATTATTCAAATATTTTTTTGAAACGTTTTATGTTTGCCTTCCATGGTTCCACTGCAATCTTTCAAAGACGAAGTATACACTTGTTTTATTTATACAAAACATATCATTTTCATGTATTAAATAACCGATAGCTAAATTCAACTCCCTCGAGCAAATCAATGCCGAAATATAATGATTTGTTTTTTGTACGAAAAGTGATAGTCGCCTTGTTTAAAAATGAATAATTACTGTATCTAGTATTGAAGTAGGAAAAACCTACGGTATGAAATGATTTTAATTTACATAAATTGAAAACATATTAATTTTTATCTACTGCGCTATCATCGGGCAAAAGAACATAAGCAAAACACATCGGACCAGTATTCATTTGTATGTACAAATATTACAAATAAACCGATAATAGATAAATTATCGTGACCACATCAAAATATAGTGTAATTCCAAACGATTTTCGAGGCGAGTTCAAAATATAATTTAAACGTTAATGTTAAATCTAATCGTGAAATGTACAAAGCATATTTTATTGAAGCGTATTATCTTTTCCGTTGACCTTCTTGATTCTAAACAATATGTAAGTCCAATATATAACATGATTACAAAAGACTAAAACGTTTTATGCGTTAATATAACGTTCCCCCCATATAGTTTAAGAACAATTTTTACTTCCATAATATATTTCGGTTTAAAATCCGCGTTAACCGTATTCGGTAACACCTTATATTATAATATGTCTACCGAATAACGAAGCCTGATGCGGTGTAAGTATAAAATAATAAAATGTTTTAATACAAAACATTTTGTTCACATTTACTGTTGCACAGTTACAAGAGATAATGCATATGTACTTCTTGAATATGTTTAATGTGTTGGTTGACATTATGATGTATCTTATAACATAGTCTACATCATAAAATAAACAAAATTGTTTGGCACTAACCTTTTTTTCAATGACAAAGCAGTGGAATTACAGAAACAGGTTCTTCCATATAATGTTTATCTGTTTGACTGTAAGTAGGTGTACGACTGCGAAGACGTGTTTTCAAACTACCGTTTTAGTATATACTCGTACACGGAAAAAACTAAACAGTTGAACGGTGCAACTTCAAAAAAAGAAAGCTTAACTATGTAGTATATAACTTTACCAATTTTACTAAATTTTTAGTAAAATATTATAGTTATTCAAATATATTTAACAAAAAAATATTGTAATCATGTTCATTATAAAAAAATTATAATATATTCTAATATTTTACCTAGTCAAAACTATAGATTTTTAGTAATATCTGCTTATTTACAATATATTTGAATAACTTGATAAATAGTATATGTATGTATGAACGAAACTGCTAGAATTTTAAAATGAAAACGATTGCAAAAATACTATTTCTTAAATATTAAAAACTTATATTAAGTGAATATATAAAAATATAGTTAACAAAAATTTAATTTACCTATAAGATAAAATGTAAAATATATACAATAAAGATTATGATAGGAATAGTGTGTGTTCAACTAAAAAGTACGAAATAAATAAATAAATCGAATAATCATATATTATGTTTTTGTAATTATTATAGAAAAATGTGTAATCACTAAAATTATAAAAATATAAATATTATACCGAATATAGTCAACTTTAGCAGCTTGACAAGAGATAGAGTAAAATAAAAAAGATGAAACATTTTAATATTTTATAAAATACTTTCCTCACTTTATTTAAATCTAGTATAATGGTTATCTTTGGATATATTTACTGTATACTGTAAAATAAAGTAATTAAAAAGTAAATACTGTATCTATATGTTTTATAATAAGCAGAAGTTTATGGCAAATTCATAGCACCATTTGCTTAACCATTTTTAATTAACGAAAAGATGCACAAAAATAATTTTTAAAACGTAACTTAATAATTTTTTGTCTGAAAAATGACGCACGCCAAACATTTTGTACCACATAATTCTGTTTGGCTTAAAATATCATTTATCGTTTCCCTATTTAGTCTAGTATTTATATGTTGAAGGTGTAGGTGTTTTATCTACTCGCATGTATTAGCCTATATTTTTAATTAAAATGGGTACCCCTATGTTCCCAATTATGCCACATAGCATCAGGTCTGGAAAACTTAGAGCTTTTCAAGAAAATAAAAAAAATTAAATTATTTTATCTTATTTGAGTTTTATATAGTAATAAATGAAAAAAAACTATACTAGTAGTAGGCCTGAAAAGGTTAATTAATTAATTACAATATATTTTTATTGTATTAATATTAAGATTCAAAAATTATATTTGATTACTTTGCCGACAAGACTATGAACTGGCTCATGATTTATGCTTCTAATTATCAATGAAGTTAATTGATTAGTTAACACATGAAAATTTAAACTCGAAAATTTATTAGTAATATATTTATTTTTGAAAACAATCATTTAAGGTTGAGTAATATTTGATAAATAAAAGTTATAAAATGTTTTTATTTATTAGATGATTGTTCAAAATATTTAGTAAATAAACAAATTTCGTTCCTTCAATATATAATTAATAATTGGTAAATATTAAAAAAAAAATTAAACATATTAATTGTTTATTCTTTAAAAATTAATAATTAATCAACACTGAAGAAATAATAGTTTGTTACTTAGAGCATTATGTTAAAGGGCCTCTAAATCAGCTTATTTTTAACTAGAAAACAAAACATTCTAAATTTAACCGTAATCTAAAAGATGAAATCAATCATAAGTTTTAAAAAAAGATATAGAGTTTTCAATACGATATGAATGCATATTAATTATCATTGTTAATACCATTTTAAAAATAATTGCAAAAATTGCATAACTTAAATGTTTCAAATAAAAATAATTAATTAATTAAAAATATTTTTAAAATTGTATCACGAACGTGATATTATAATTTATCTGTTTCATTCAAAATTAAAATCGAACTATTTTTAGGGACATCTCTGTTACAAGTAGAATGGTTTCTTGTGGGTGAAATCTTAACCTTATCTTATTTTCGCGGTTGTCGTACCGGGACCATCTATAATGATTTACTAACGCTAAAGTTAATATACGAGTATACAATTACCAACACAACAATAACAGATTTTAGACATTCCCTTTACAATGACCCTTAAATAAATGCTAGTGTAGAGGCCCCTTAATTAAACATTTTTAATTCAAGCAACATTATTGTACTTGTACGATGTAAAAATATACGTAGGAAAACTTATAACATTAAACATTAACTGTATGGGATACAGAATATACAGCTGATTTTTTTAAGTATGAAATTATGCATTTTATCCATTTTTCATCATTGGAAGACGCACACGTATTAACGTTTAAAAGGTGAATTCTCTATACAATGATTTTCTGTACTTATTTAGAAAATTTTTTTGGCAATATCGACTTTTGTTTTCCAATCGAAAAAAACTTATTTTATTTTTTCACGCATATAATTTCATTCAATTAATTTTCTTGGAATTGTCAATGTAGCAAATTCAACATTCGGAGTAGAACTTTCGGAATTTCGAAATAAAGATATTTTTACTTGTAGAGTGGGAAGCTTTGTTGGAATATTGATCGAGTCGAGGTACACGGATCCGACATTTTGCAACTGACCTTTGAGTATTGTTTTATATCCACTTCTACACGCAATGATATATACATGGAAAAAAGTACAGTCGTTGTTACGATAGTTATAATCATCCTAATTAAATGTCAACGTTTTTCCTCCTTTAATTGCAACTATACGCTATGATGATATCATTAAATTGTAATATTTACTTTGCAGATAAATTGAATAGAGTTTGCGTGGAAGGCGTGCAATAATTAACATTATAGATAAGCAATTTATTACGGAAAAATAATTTACGTGCAATAAATTGAAGTAAGCGATTAATATTAATTAATCGCAGGTTTACTAGCTACATAAATACAATGATGAATCGTTAAAAACATTAGTTTCCTGAAACAATAATACGATGATCGGAGAGTCTCTACTCGAGACATACAATAGTAAAAAAAAGATTATTCACTTACTCGTGTGTGGTATATTTAATAGAAAAAAAAATTGTCAAAGCGTTAGATTAGATTAGTCGATAAAGTTGTTTTATAATTATTTCATGAAATGTTCACAATTAAACACGCAGTACTATTTATTTTATAGTTAGGATTTCTATTAATTCCTTATTGATACCTAGTTAAAGTTTATATGTTAATGCTATTATTAACTATTATAAACTATTAGTTTTTTAAACAAAATATACATCTTACATAATCTCGATTAAATAAAACATTATTTTCGATTACGTCGTCTCAGATTTAATACTCTAATCATTTTAGTTTAGACGTCAAGGTCTTCAATGACGGTAACATTTTTACAGCACTGCAGATCGATACTCGTGTATTATAATAATATGTTCATTTTTATCATTATCTCAACTGTTTTGGGACTTCGGAGCATTTTTTATTAAATCTGTTAAAAATACTATTTGTTTTTTTTTTCACTAAAAATAAACCAGCACTCATCTTTTTGTTTCTTGTTCTGTAATTATAAATATTGCCCTATTTATTGGGATAATATTATAACTGCGCATGTGGAAAAAACAGCTTTATCAAGCGTTTTATATTCGTTCTCGTATTATTCATTTTTTATAAATCATTTAAATTACAGCAGTAAAAACAACCACCGGAGCGATTGTCGGCGATTTTTTTACATTAAATCTTTTATTATTTCAGCTGTGTGTTACAAATCTAATAAAAAAAAAAAATAAGAAAACCGACAAAACCATTTGAACGCAGTTACATCGCAGAACTATAATGCCAACGAGGCCTCAATAGAAAATAATTGTTATCACTTCCACTAATTCTAATCAAACGGAATGCGATTAATACGATTAATCTAAATGTAATTTACCGAAGTCTTTGAAAGTCTGCCGACAAAAAGCGTCGGATCCGCCAACCGAAACGCTACGAAATCAGTCACATTCCATTAGCGTACAGTGTATACGCTCGTATGTAAATATACATGTACTATATGACCTATATGACTGTTGTATTATGTAACGAGTGTGTACACACATTTGTCATTGGTACAATACGTTCGCGTGTAAGTGATTGAGTTCTGTGCAGAGATCGTCGATAGGAACTAAACAGACTGTTTTAATTATTCTTTTTTTTTAAAATTTTTTTTTTTTCGACTCCGTACGCTCTACGTAGGCGAATGATTCGGGTGGACATACGCACCGGGAAGTCGAGATTTACAGCAGGTCGTCGGGACGGGTAAAATTAGTGCGATGGAAAAGAGCAGTCGTAGGCGGTTCGGTGCTGTAATTACCGAATCAATTTCGGTATCGACAAAACGTTGCCAATCCGCGGGTCCTGCAGTACGCGACGGAAACGTACGAAAACGCGATTTATAAGTTTTGGCCGTGGAAATATACTCGCACGGTCCTTCCACGCCAGCACCAGGGTAGATAGTGTTTTTCCTGCGGTTTACTTGCCTACGATGTACGCACATTGCGTTTCGATGCGTTTAAACTCGTTTCGATCCGACTACGTTTCCCCGTACTTTGAACTGAATCACTTTTTATTCTGGTACGTACATACATATCGATAGGTAATACTCGAAACGTGGTTCGATTCCGTACCGTAGACCTGTGTTTCAAAAAATTTAAAAAATAAATTTTTTTATTTTAAAACGAATTCCCCGTGACGTCTGTGGCCGTCGGACGAAACGTTAAGACTTATAAATGCGTTCGCATACGTTGTTAAATATATGAATTGTACGTATCGTTACGAAATCGGTATTTATTACGCTTTTGAATATTACTTGTAGTGCTTCGATTTTGTTGAGGAGTCTCGTCGTTGTGTCTAACGGGTCGAGAGTTTATCGTGCACGGGTCTAGGTTAAGAGATTCGGATGGATGTGAAACGACGGACACCATTTTTTCCTATAGGTAGAATATATAATAGGATATATTGTGTTTTCGAAAACCCGGCAGTCAATGAGAATTCACGGTGAACCTTGGTTACCGATAACAGTAGATATTATCTACCGTTCAAAAAAATCGATCATTTGTTTCGCGGATCCGTGGATTACGAATTGCATTCGTGCAATCAACCACGGTTCGTAATGACCGACTGGAATTTATGAATGTCAGAATAGATAATTTGTTTTTTCTATTTTATTTATTTTTTTATTAATTTCCATTTTCTTTCCTACCACGATTCGAACGCATATTGCAGGACAATAATTAACTAATCCACCGGTATTGTAACACGTGGATGTCGATGCAGTAATAGCGACCGATCGAATTCGTAGTGTTTTCTTCGTTTTAAGGTGTTCGACGTGTACACACCGAAGTGCCATAATTAATTTTCCACCAAGTCTTTGGATGATTATTTACCGTCTCGTTGTTAACTTTTTCGATGCGTTAATTATTCACGTCGCCCGTGGTATGTACACTCCACGGGCGCGCACCGTTACTGTTTTCGAGTTTCCGAATGCGTTTATAATACGCAACGGACATAATAGAGCATGACTGACTTACGACGGATTTTTCAATGCTCCGATGTTTATGCCGTACTGGTTTCTGTTATTTTTCCGCTCCCGATCGTCAGCGATGTAACAACGACCATTGACCATGAGCTATAATATAATAAACGAAAACGCGCCAAGTAGGTACCAAATGAAATTCAAAGACATAATACATACGTGTGTGTGCGTGTAAAATAAAAGAGACTGATTTACACAAATCGCAACCATTCAGAATGACGATTTACAATAATGCGAGCAACGTAAAAAGTTTACAACAATGCCGTTAGCGTTGGTAATAGTTATTTTTGAAGGGGCTCATCAATCATCTACGATGACGGTATGAATTATCGATTACGTTTTATTTTCTTATAATAATTTCTGTTTTCTATTTACAGTCGCGGAAAATTCGAAAAGAAATAATGTGGTCACATCATTGTCGTTGAAAATCGCGCAGGAGAGACAAAGAGATTTGCAATTCGTTTAAATGACGAACCGTAAAGGGTTTTTCTTTTTCTTTTTTTTTTCCGCGATAATTTATTGTGTTGACGAAAATGCGTAACCCATATGTTGTTCAATGCGAACGCGCAAAAATAACCTAAACGTAAACGAAATTCCACCGACGAAACTGCTGCGAACTTATTACAACAAAGTAAATTAAATACACTAACCTAATGTCCGGTGCAATTGTAACGTTCTCGACGGTAAGTCTCGTTCGTATTAAATCATTCCCGTCTCCCGTCTACACAAGTAATTGGGTAAATAAAGTAACCCCCGTGGCGAAAATCCCGCCGTTCTAAATTTAAAGCAGCTGCCGCTGTAGATATTTACCATCGTTAAAATAGTCATGGCAGAGCTGTCAGGTCTTCCGACCGAATACATAATCGATAATAGCGAACTTCTCTCTATCACTATCTCTCTCTCTCTCTCTCTCTCTCTCTCTCTCTCTCTCTCTCTCTCTCTCGCGTGCGAGGCCTAATAGATCGTTATACATTTTTTACGTTGCGATTATTCACAGTTGAATCGAAAATTCCGTCGTCAATACGCGATTCAATGGTATTCTATTTATGTGTATCCGTAAAAAATTAAAATAAACCAATAACAATGTGATAACGATCTCACGATTTCGGATCTTTTACGCGTGAAACAATAATATTATTCGTAACGCGGACAAGGCAATGATGGTGGCGTGCGAATCCGACGAAAACCCGTACGTTAAAATGACGAAAACGGTTCCAAAACGTTATGCAACAGCGGCGGAGGTTCGTCGTTGAAGAATTACGACGGACAATAATCGTCGCATTAGCGGTATCATCATCGTTTCAGCGGTATCGACCGGGTAACATCGGCCGTACCTACCGGTTGGCGTTCTTCGTCCGGCGCCGCGTCGTATCGGGACCAAAATCGATTGCTATTCCCAAGTCTGCCCCCGACCGTTTGGGAATCACTGAAGCACACGACGTGTGCGTATGTGTGCGTGACGTTTTTGGTGTACATAAATATGTATGCATGTATACATGTACGCGCGTGTGCGTGTGTGTGTTGGCCTCGATATCCCCCTCGTGTTCGGCATCTATTTTCTTCTTTTTTCTTTCTTTTCGTCCGGACGACCGTTCGCCGCTCTGACACCGCAAAACAGGATGAATGAAAAATACTGTAGACGTTCGGAGAGAAGAGAGACGCGCTCGAAGGAGAGAGGGAGAGACGAGCGCAAAAACGAGGACAGAGAAAGAGACCGATGGAGAAAGAAAACACGAACGGTTGAACGGGAAAGAGTAGAACACATTGTTCCGGCGGCGGTACACACGCACAAAACACGTAACTTATACATGTATATGTTACAATAAGAGAGTAATTACAATAATAATAATAATAATAATAATAATAATACAGTACTCTTAAAACTCTCCGAATAAATGTAATTTCATTCGATCGATCTTGTACGAAGATTAAAATGTGTTACACAACGAAATGTGTGAACGCCGTGATCCGTCGAATCAACCGTTTAGTGTAAATTGTTATTAGCCGAAACCTATGTGTTTGCGGCCGAAACGAACTAAGCAATAATATTTTTTTTTTTTTTATTAAAATTATTCAACTACATTTATGCATTACGTGGCAAACGTACGTACGTACGGGTTAATAAATGCGGTGAACAAATAAATATTGAACGATTCTCGTCGGTCTCGTATTGTTCGGATCTGTCGAACCGATTGACAGTTGGTCGTCGGTAATCGCCGCGGGTTACTCGACCTACCTGTCGGTGCATATACAAGCTCGGTGTATGACGTGAGGCCGTCCTGAGCAGTCGCATGTAAATTCAGCCCAAAAATGCTAAATTCCGCCAGAAAATAAATTGATAATCAATAAACACATCCTGTATATAACTTATAAGTTATGAGTAAGAAGTTCTTATTACTTAATGAAGTTTAAAATTTTTAAGTTACTTTTATTCGTATTTTTCAATCAAAACCGTATAAATATAATAGCCAATAGGTTTATAACTGGAGTTGTAAATAGAATTTACAAATCCATTTTTGTACCTGCATATTTTTTCGGGCGGAATTTACATGTACCTTTTTTACTTGGATATTTTCCCGGGCGGAATTTACCATAAACCTTGTCTTTACCTATATATTTCGGGCGGAATTTACAATACCCCGTCGTAACCGGCTGCACTGCGAAGGATCAAACAACCCGTTCGATTTGTCACCCCGGTGATCGTGCATCGTACAGTAATAATTATCGTAATGCTATCGAAAACCATCGATCGATGTTTGGCGCGTCCGTTTTGTTCTGTTATGTATGTTATTTTTTTCCATGCCTTTGCGCCGTTCGGTAATCAAATAATGCGTACATCCCCGTTCTCACATTTTGACACCAGAACACGCAAGACACATATAAACATGATTCGGACTCATGAATTATTTCCAATTCGAAGCGGCAACTTTATACATGCTCTAACATTTCAATATGTTCATGAACGTATTTTATTTTTATTTATTTTTCATCGGAAAACGTCACGAAAACACTCAATAACAATTGGATTTTACGAAAGGCTTTCCGGTGGTAATAGATTAGGTACAAATGTGTGTCAACGTTGTTGCCAAAGTCCTAGTAGTGTCGCGAAAAATTGAGAGAAATATCCGATTAATAAAAATTAAAGTATAACGTTCACGATTAGTAATTCATATTTTTTAAATTCGAAATATGGATCAAGAAATATTATTAAATATTATTAATTTGACAGTTCAATCATATTTTTATTATTCTACGAAAAATAGCAGTAAATTTGAATATAAATTGATAACATGTATTTTCTACTTTTCGCCTTATTATTCTAATTTAAACAACATTTTGACTATACATACTCTAAATCTCAATTAAATATTTAAACTTTTGCTTTACAGAGTACACTTTGAACTTTAAAAGCTTGGAAGCTTATAAATTTAAATATATTTAAATTTACTAACAATGTTCTAACAAATAAGGAAACCGAAAAACACCTAAATTATTCTATTCAGTTTCTACATGGATATAATAATCTGTAATACAAATAATCAATTGGAGTTACTGAACAAAAGAGACGGAGAATATTTTTTCGTTCCCATTTTTATTATGAAACACTTGTTTTTTGAAAACTATAAACCACATAATATTATTAGTAAGAATGTAAAAAAAAATAATTCATCGCAACAACGTTGATATTTATTTTGAGAATAAGTATTAATTTTTCGATAGCAAAGAGGTTTGATCGACTTTTTTGACATTTCGTAGGTGTCTATCTCTCCCCTTGCGTTGTATACATTTCAAACCGCTAACATTTTATTTGATCCGCCATCAGTGATCTAATAAAGTATATTAAAAAACTTAAATAAATGAAAAAGTCGATTAAGCAGTATCGTAAGTAGTAGTAAGTATCGCAACTGGTACATTCGAATCCGTTTGTATCCGTTGTAGAGGTAACAATAATATTATAAACGGTTGAATAGTTTTAGTGCTAAATAATTTTACGGGGGTATTAAATGTGTGGTTTATAGCGTTGACACAAGAGGTTACGGGTTAATTCGTCTCAATGTCATATAATCGGCGTATTCGAAAGCGCCTATTCGCTCTTTACGATTTACCGATAAACAAACGACAACGACGACAACCGACGGCTTAGAATGCACTTAGGTACCGCGGGGTAGAACAGTTCGACTTACTTTCAACAGCTGCGATTTTGACGGGAAAATGTGTGATTGACAACGATATTGGAAATGTTTCGATAAACACGTGTCGTAGTGATTCAAAATCATTTAATTTATTAATCGGTATGCAATACATACGCTGTTGAGTGCCAACGAATCATTGTATATTCGTACGATCAATCTCGGTACGGTGTACGTGTAATATACGTACAACGCATTTAATTCGCTAGCTATCGTATACTCGCATTATGATGAAAATTCGTAAACATTTAAAAATAAATAAATGTTTGTTTTTCCGTCCGACGGATCACTCCATTTCAATTCGTAACTCACGAAAGAAAGCGATAGAAATCTGATTGTGTGTGGTGTATATTTGTTATCTTTCAATCGAAAATCTTCAAAGAAATTTGTAAGTTAATTTATACGCATTCGGAGTTGTTGCCAGTGGGTGGCTTCTCCGCCCAAATACCGACCGCATAATTGTAAAACCTTTTCAGCGTTCATGCTCATTATACTAATTTGTATAGATTGCGCAAGTCAAAAAAAAAAATATAATAATAATAATAATAAATAAATGTATACGTATATTTAACGACGACGCCATATAGAAATGTTTGTGTTCTAAGCTGGTTTCGTATTCGTAGGTTTTCAAAGTATAATTTTCAGAAATGGCAAAAGACTTACGTACAGTTATCAACATGTTTATTGATTATTTTATGAATTATATTATTTCGTAATATTTAATACCTCGTCTCTCCCTCACCCCCGTGTGGTTTCACCTCGTTGAAAGGCAACCGCTTTATATACGTTCGTTTTAATCACGCTAGACTTGCAACTACATGTTGTACAGTGTAGTAAGAAAACTGGGACACAAAATCAATAATAAACAAGGGGTGATATTCAAGAAGCCCTCGCGGTAGTAGTCGGGAAACGAGTGCATCTCGGAATGTACTCGTATAATACCTACAAAATATGTGCACAATAATTATTGTACGTCGACGAAAGCCGTTAGTGAACTCGTCGCAGTCGAAGTCGAAACGGTTTTTATTATTTTTTCATCATAAATCTGAAGTTGGTTTTCTGATTAAATTCGTAATTCAATTAGCCAAACGGTTCGGTCGGTGTCCGCTAAAATTAATCGGAGCAACAATAACGCTCAATCCGAAATCGTCCTCACGCCTAGTTTGCCCTGCATTCATATTACATTTTAACTGCCTGTTTGTGGGATATGAATGTTACATATTTTACTGTACAAAGTCATTGTACATGATAATCTGAACACGATCAAAAATGGCGTTCCCTCTGTGCCTAAAATTCAATATCCGTATGAAAGTACATATACATTTAAAATATTATAATACATGCAACGTAAAAAAAAAAAAAATTAAAAAAATATTCACTGACATTTTCAAACATGAATTGAAAATATGTACAAGCTACACTTTCAGAGGAATTTTATCACGGTGAAAAAAAAAATAGTCTAAATATTTGATTCTTAGAAAACGTACGACGTCAACAATTTACGTGACGTTTAAAAAACAATGTTTAATAATATCATACCCCACGGTCACGTAAGGTTATATTCTAGTACACTACATAGAATTCGTACTCGCAGATAACAATATGGTAATTTCACATTTAATTAACATGGTACGGAACAGACACTTGATGCTAAAACGTTTCCAATAGAATGTACGAGTGTACCATGTAGTAACTCTTCGATATTTTATGTTACCACTGCTCTTGCCGTTGATATTTAACACGTACGTCATAAAATAAATAAAATGGAACATAAATACTAGAGACGTCTTAAAACGTTATCGTAACAATTATATTGTTTTGCTACGTCGATCGGCCAAATAGGATAAAAGTTTTTTATGGGATTTTAAACAAACTTTCATGCTATATATATATATATATATATCAATACGAGTATAAGTATCTACTGCAGCTGTAAGTATTTAGAATTTTAATAAATGAGCATCGAATGAAATAGGAACAGTGAAGTATACGTAGTACTTTTACAGTGACCTTGTCGTATTCCGTTTAAGTATATAAATGCAATCGGCTAGGAGTCTACGTTTGAGACGTAATACCGAATATTACAAGTAAAACTGTGAATTTAATGCACTATAAAACCTTAAAAATACACGAAAAACGCTGGAAAATGCTTTTAAACAGGCATTAAAAATATTTTTAAATTCTTCGAAAATCGTATTAGCAGCGAAAATGCGTGTATTAATGTTCTCGTGTTCATATAAAACTGTACGTATTTAAAAATTATTCTTATTATTTGAGTGTATGAAAAGTAATTAACAAAAAAAATATCGATTGCATTCGAATTGAATTGCGACTTATGAATATATATAGCCTGCGTAAAATCAAAAATATGTGCGTAGAGATGTTGAATAACGAAAATTTACAAAAATACCGTGAAATCAACGAAAAGGAAGCCTGAAATGGAAAAAAAATACACCCAAGAAGGCAAAACAACTAAAAACGTCAAGAATCGCAATAAGATAAAAAAAAAAAAACATAGAATTTTAATGAATACACTGTAGCAATAAAAGTTTCAAAGTCGAATGCGTAATAGCATGTAGAATAGCATGATTCGAACGTTGTATTGAGCTACGTTTTGAAATGGGCCTGAAAAAAAAAGTTTCCTAAATGCTCACACGGCTCCTATGCGAAGATTCTTATACGCCACGCGATTGCCAGTCCGAGCGATCCGCGATCGTTTACGCGACAATACATCCACACATATCTGTAATCAGTAGAGCTCGAATTTATTTATATACATTTGGATATTTGTAATAAGTCTATGTACGTCTAGGGAGGTTTAAAATGTCCACGATTCGTATCACACCAAATTTAAACACCAAATTTTATATTGCATATTTTGCATATTTCGAGGGTTATTGCATATTCGTTCATAAATACATATAACATACATATTTAATGGGTTTTTAATAAATTAACTGTTTTAGTTTACAGTAAATTTTTTAATCGCCCCGAATAGAACATGAATAGACATGATAGGTATTAAATTTCAAAAACATTATTTTAAAACATTTGTATTTTTTTTTTAAGTTTTCTATTAGTTTTTTGAGAGTAGGTAACTTCAAATTACCTAAAATATTTATTCCTAGTTTTTTATTTTTTATTTGTGTTCACGTTTTTAAGCTTCCTAAAAGTTTTAGATTGATTTAAATGATTTGAAATATAAAGCAGTGGATATTATCATTTTTTTTATTTTTGATAAAATATTTACAATTTTATTTGATATAAAAGTGTGGTTTTAAAAAAAAAAAAACACATTTTATAAAGTGTAACATACTACATATAATTGCATTTTTGCAAAAAAAATTTTGCACTTTTTCTTTGAATATTTGCATCATATTTGACACTTTTTAAATGCATATAAATCCGGTCTCTAGTAATCAGCCATGGTCTTTTGATTTATAATTATAATACGCGTACATGCGCATTAGTTGAACGGACACTCGAAGGAAACAACTGACCGTGTCCAAACCGACGGCGCGGCCAACGCAAATGTATAAATATGTAAATCGTTCGATGCCGTTTTATTTTTTCTCATTCCCGTGCTATTTCAACATTTCAATTGCCCGTTATGACTAGAATTAGCGCGCGCAACTGTTTCCAAGGAATAACAACGGATCCGGTGTACGAGGATAACGTCGGATTCGACACGCGAAACGTAATCGAAACAACGATCTAAGAACGTCTCGGCGGTTCCAACCGCTTACATAAGAACGGTTACGTGTCATCGGCGTTGAAAATATTATCCGAGTGACGAATCTATCATCGCGCAACCGACGCGTTAATCATTTAATGGTTCTTTGTCTTTTTTTATTGAAACCGTTTGATTAAATCGGGCTTAATGAGTTCGATTGAAACCGATACACCGCAGCACTCGTACACACAATAATTATTCGAGTGTTTGTTTCCCGATATGAACCCTTTGATTTACGGGGTTTACGCTGTGAACAATCGTTGCTATTATCGCTATGTTAACCGTTCGATACGACCGCGTTTTCTGAGATCATGGGAAATCGCGCTGTCTTATGGGTGGTTCGATCGTTATCGTCACTCGAACACGAATATTTTCACGTGCGGTGAAATTAAAAAATTATACAAATTATTATTACAATCCCGGTAAACGGTAAACAAAACGGAGGTAAACGTCCAAACGTTTCACACGAATTTCCCCAATCCTCATCCTGTAACCTAGCTGAAGGATCGAACGGTCAGCATTGGTTCCTCGACAACTTGCTACTCGCGCGCACAAGTAACACGTTCGGCGACAATACGATGATACGTTGACATCCGATGGGTCGGCTGCGACCGAAAACGAATCCATTGGACTTCGGGACGGTTGCGCTCTGCGCCGAGGTCCATAGGTCAATTCTGGACCGGTTCGCGTTACGAAACCGGACCGACTTCGCCCGTCACGACCGTTAGGTCGAAACGAAGTCGCTTATGTCGTTTTATCGGCGACAAAAATTAGTTTTTTACCGCAGCGCTTCTTCGAGCACGACGCGATTACTGGACCGTTTGACGGCTAAAAAAAAAAAAAATGTACAAGAACACGCGCACACGTAACAGAGCTGCACGGTATTATTGCATTATGTCGGTGTACATTGAACGACTGAAATCAACGGACACGTCGCGTGCTGATTTACGAAAGACGAGACCTTGAGTGTATTGCACTGAGGTAACCTTGTCCGACACAGTAATAAAAACAAATAAGGCTGTGCCAAACAACCTCGATCGAGCGCGAAATAATATTGTCGAACGAACGAACGGTACTTAAAAGAATAAAAATTTTAATAAACAACGTCCGAGTTGCCCGAGTTTAAAAAAAAATTTGTTGTTACGACGCGTAAACGTATCTGTTGTCGGTCCGCCGATGTATCAAAACGCTATATTAAATAAACGTTTAAAGTATTTTTCGTTACGATTCAAATGAATTTTATCAAGTATAATACAACGATGTGTGATCAATTAAAAGATACAATACCAACTCGATCCCCGGTCGCGTGTAAAACAATTTATTGCTAAACGATTGTTACGTAACGAGTTACTAATTTATTATACCGAGCAACACGTTTTACCGCTACTGATGCATTGCGTTTTATTTTGTTTTCACACTCGGTCTCAATCCCCAAGACAAGTTTCAATTTGAATCGCCAAATTATTTTCGAAGATGAAAACCAATAATTCCGAACGGTATTCAATGGATATATTCGACAATTAACTAAAACATTTTTACGCTTCTCATACCTCGCGTTATTTATTTTCTAATTTGAAACGTGGTTTTTAGCCTACTTTCAATGAAAGTGTACATTATTATTTCGCATCGTATATACATTCGGTATTGATAAGTTTAAACAATAAACAACAAGTACGTTATTGAGCATGTTAACATCCGGGTTATGATAATATGTGTTCGTCGTTTTCTTATCCTATATGAAATAGAACCATCAACTTTTATAATTTATTCATTTCATCATTTACTTTTTGATGTATATTACACAGACGATCCGAAGCTCGATTGTATTCATTGGCTATTTCAATTACGATAATTAACTGCAACTTTATGTATAACGGCAATAACAATGGCACAACAAATTACTACAAATTGACCACGAGGTTATAACATAATCTAAAAATAATAATCACTGTATTATAAGATAATATTATTTTACTGTGTAAATATCTACATTAAATCAATTAATTATATACTGGTTTACATTGAATTGGCACTAAAATCGTTTAAAAAAATAAAAAACAGCAATGTTCTCGAATAATGATTAAATCGTTATTTTAATCATTTAACTTTTATTTTTTTTTGACAATTTGATTGCGTTTAAGATTTAATAGTTTTGACTTTGAGCAAAATCAATTTTAACTGTGTCATGAAAATCCCATGTTGAGAAGTTAAAATTAAGTTTAAGAAATCCTCTTCGATAACACAATTGACGTAAAATCATATCATAATATGCCCCGGATTACAATTGTTGTCGTTGTTTTTATATTATTATATTGTTCGCCATTCGAAATGATAAAAACAACAAAGCAACGTTATTATTGCACTGATTTTAATTGCTAATATTTATTTACCTCCTGCGAGCTGATCAGGGAAAATAAACGAGGTTAATTTATGTTGTTGTATATGTTGCTTAATATATTGATTCAATCTTGTATTGAGAAATTTAATTAAATTAAAAAAACTGGCACGCATAAAATATAAACTAACTCTTATATTCAGATTACATAATTTTTTCCAGTTTGCGAATTAATTATAAAAAAATATCTTCTCAAGTTCGTTTAAATAATTTGTAAAAACTGGAAAATTGAAAACAATACTATTATTAACCCAAAAGCGTTCTGGAAATATAATAATTCTTCGACATCTAATCGCTCTAATAATCAGTATTTTTGGATAATATTTCTGATATTAATATGATGATATTAATAAATAATTTAATAAATATTTTTTCTCGGCATCAATTAGATATATGATATTAATATAAATTTATTTATTATTTATGAATACGAAATTTTTAAATTTCTTGTTTCACTTCCGGACAATATAAGTACTGGGCTCTTATTGTTGGAGGGGGGAGGCAAAATTAATTAAAATTTATTGACCAATTTAAAAATCTTCTCTCATTCATTTATCTTACATTTATCTATATATTATACATTTTTACTTATTAACTATGTGTATGATAATTGATAAGATGATAAGTATATCAATTAATATCTATGCAATATGTTATATTTTAAAAGTATTGATTAAAGCATTGATTAAATATAGGTACTATATTTTATATTTAATCAATATATATTAGTTTATATTTATTTATGGTAATATTGATAATAAACATGGGGAATAATTTTCTTATATAATTGTACAGACGTAATTTTAAGATAAATATTTTATAAAAATTAAAAAGTGTTTAAATAATATTTAACTTAGAAGAAGGGCAAAGTGAAAGTTTGCCCCTTAATATTATTTCTGAAGGGACAGCAGCCCCTCGTGTCCTCCCCTAATGCCACCTATGCTGATAATTAGGGTTCGAAACTTCTAGGAACTTGCATGTTTTTAAATAATTATAAAAAACATAGCTAAGTAATATATAAATTTGTTTCATAGCAATAGAAGTTTATATTTAAAATTTAGTTGTATATTTTGCATATTTCATCATTTTTCATTTATAAGTGTATATTTGACCATTTTTCATTTTATAAATGCATATTTGACAATTATTCATATAAAGGAGTAAATTTTTAAATTTTATAAAAAAAATTATGATTTATTTCTTCAAATATCACGCGACTTGGAACTCAAGGTGTCTTATTGGTGCACTAACTGAGTGCATTAAAATAATTAAAATTACAAAAAACGTATACATTCTGCAAAAATTGAAGAATCTGCAGAAGCTAAGGCTAACTATAAAAAATATCGAATATTTTAAATGGAAAAATGAATTTATGGATGGATTGCCTGCAGATATTAGTAGTAGTGACCTATCATTTTTTAAGTTTGCACCAATAAATTCCGTAGACATGTAACGTTCCTTTTCTAAGTATAAAAATATTTTGGCTGATAACAGGCAGTCTTTTAAATTTTCTAACTTAAGAAAATATCTTATAGCCCAATGTAATGCTCAAGGTTAGAAGAATTATTACTATATTAAAAATAAAAATATATGTTTTCAATTTAATTTATTTTTAAAACCATTTTAAATATTTTGTTTTAGATAAAAACTCAATATAAGATGAAAACAAATTTGAAAAAAAGAAAAAATTATCTCAGATCAACATATCTATCATTATATATTATATAAAAATATTATTATAATTTATTACTAATTAATTTTTTTATTTAATTAATTATTAAAAATATAATTTTTTTTAAATGCATATTTTAATAGTATATCTATTTAGGGCATAAATAAATATATATTTTAAGATTTCTAAGGGCATGAAGTCCCTAGCCCTACTAATGATACTCATTCAATTTTTCTAAAATTTTGCCAAACCATTGCAATATTTATTTAATTTTTCTCAATCCAATAAAACTTTTCTATTTTGTTGGAAAAAATCTTTCGTTTCTTCCGTTCATGCGACAAACGAAATGTAAGAACTATACTCGTATGTCGATTTATAAATTGTCAATTTTACCAAAAATATTTGAAGCTATTATTACAAAAAAAAATAACTGATATATTGTGTAATTATATCAGCCTTTCTCAAAATTTGTACCAAAACATTCGATTAAAATAGATTTATTATAATATTATAATTATATTTTAAAAGTTCTTGATCGTGGTTTTCAAGTGGATGGTATTTACACGGATCTTCAAAAGGCATTTGATATAGTAAATCGTAAATTACTAAATAATAAATTAAAAAATCATGGTATAGGTGGGACATATTTAAAATGGTTTTATTCTTATGTTTTAGATCTTACTAAAGTAATTTAAATGATGTGGCATATTTCAAATAAATAATCCGTCTTGTCGGATATTCATCAGAACAGCTATTACTTTAACCCCCCCCCCTACCATATTTACTATTTTTAATATTTATTAACGATCTCCCACGAGTTCTTGTTGGTCTACAAGAATTATATTATTTGTTGATGATGTGAACATTTTTATTACAATTAACTGTTTAAATGACTCTAAATGTCTTCAGTAGAATCCGAATAAATTTGTTTTATGGAGTAAAGTAAATTTTCCTTACCATTAAATATAATTAAATCTTGTATTATATAATTCACACGAAACAAAAAATCCATTTTTTTTTTAACTATAATTTTGAACTTACTTCTCCTTTTTAAATATATTTATTCAAAGATTTAGTTGTATATTAGGAAAGTGATATTTCTTTTAAGAAAAATCAGAAAATGATAACTAATAAATCGTTAAAGATGTTAGGCTTTATTAATAAAAACACCAAATATTTTAGAAATGAATTTTGTTTAAAAACTTTATATACTTCTCTAGTTAAATGGAACCTTGATTTTGGCTTAGTAATTTGGTCTTGCACATATTTGACATACATGAATGATATAGAAAATGTTCAATACAAATATTTGAAAAGGATTTCGCTTATGTCAAACATTCTAGGGACTCCCACTATTATACTCTAGATTATATTGACCTTGTTCCTCTTTTTATTAGATGCAAATTAACTGATTTAATTCTCGTTTTTGATCTTATTAACAATAATGTTATATGTTCTGAATTATTATCTAAAATTAGTATTCTTGTTTCATATCAAAATACACGTAATTCAAATTTATTTGAAGTTCCTCATTATGAAAATAATATTGGTACAAAATCTTTTCTCTATCGAGTGTTAATTGTAGTCTTATAAAATTTGTTTATTTTTAATATCTTTGTTCTTTCTCGTAATTATTTTAAAATAAAATCAATAATTTTACTAGAAAGTATTATTCACAAATAAACAAAAATAAAACAACAAATGTATGAATAATAAATTGTTTTTTTTTTTTTTTTATATATAATATATTTTTATAGATTGTTTAATGTTTGTATTAATTTTATATTTATTTAGATACAAACATTTTCATTTATTTATTTATTAATTTTATGATTTTTTTTATTTTATTGTTGTTTAGTTATTAGTTTAAATCTATTTTAAATATACACTGTATAAAAGGATTTAGATAAATTGTATTAATAAATAAATAAATAAATAAATAAATAAGTATTTTGGGTTTCTAAATTTACGATCACTATGTATTTTATAATATACATGAGTACGATATAATAGTCTGTAAAAATATACTAAAATAATATAATAATTTATATTTTCATTGGAATAACATTATTTGTAACACATAATAAACGATACAAAAATGTTGAAACTCAACCAATTCGAAAAAACATAATCTCCAAAGCGGTTTAGATAAATAGATACATTGACTAAAATTAAATAATCTAAAAGATACACAACTAAAATTGGGTTAAAGTCTTATTCTTCTCCTTTGCCTTTCTCCCAATTATTTGGGGTCGGCCACCCTTGTCCTTAACCTCCACTCGTCTCAATTTTCTACATCTACAATCAGGTTAAAGTGATTAAAAAATAATCATAATAAATATTTGAAATATCTTCAAATGTAGAGTGCAGGTTACAGGGTAATTATTTTATTGTTCAATAAGATATAATAATGCAACGCTGATTAAATTAATTTACTGTTGTTACCACAGCCATAGTATAATAATGCGTGAGCCTATTATACTCGATTGTTTCAAACAGCAATCGATTCATTTGAATTTGTAATTACTTCGATTCGTTTTAAATAATTCTATGTATATCATATATTATTGTAAGAAACGAGTAGACATAAATTAAAGCTCGGATCATTAACATTAATTAAGTAATATAATTGGCTTCAAATTTATACTTGAAAAATAATACGTTTGACGTTCGAAGGATAGTTTTAACAATATTCGTCTTGCGTAATCCATCTCAAAATGACTTTGGTCTAATTTATTTTTTCATCGACCGATAAAAATCACGGTTTTCCGAAAGCCACGACTACTTAATAGAAGAGTCGCATAAAACGTCTTTGGATGGGAGCGGGGTGACGCGGGCAGGTCGGTATCAATAATGATTCTCCTATTTAAATATTCCCTTTGGATTTCGAATCGGTAATCATACGCCGTGTATCGCAAGACAAATGGCGTAAAGCGAGCCGGCCAGACAAATCATCGAGACAACGGTTGCAGCGCATGGAACTTAAAGATATTTACATAACGGTCAAATGAATCGCACGGAAAACATGTGTTTCTCCGGTCTGGGAGAACAAAAAATGAACCTATCCCGTACATTATCATTATCATTATAATTATTATTATTGCTGTCGTACACCCCGGCCCGGCGTGTACGTCACGAGAGGGGCAACGTTTTTCAAAGATTTATATATTTCGTTTAGAGTTAAGGAATGTGTACGCGAACAATAAAAAATAAATAAATAAAAAAAGACAACGATCGATTTTGTCGGAGAGCTCCACATACGTGTAGTATAAAAACGGTTACGTCATCGGGCGGGTAATACATGTGCACGCACTTTTATATACATATAAATTGTACGGGCACGAGTGCCTCTATAATGTTCGTAGCTGAATTTTTATTGTTACATTACGTTAATACCATCCGGTGGATACACGCGTCGTTACTCGAAATCGATTGCAAACGACGACGGAGGAATGCACACCCAAGAGCCGTCGCTAGAAAAACCGCAAACATTTAACTTTTAATTTTATTTAACTTCATTAACTGTTACACGTAACTGTTGCGGTAGAAATCGTTTGACGCGCAGGTCGTACAAGGTGTGACACAATGTTGACGTGTAGTAATGATCACGTGTAGCGTATTTGATTTCCGTGCACCACCGGTAATGTCGCGCAGAGCGTGGAGCTTATCTCGAAATCGTTAATCTGTGACCCCTAAAATGTCCAAGCTCGTGGTCACCCGTGAGACGCTCGAAAGATACGATCAAGGTTTTAAAATTCTGCATTTTTTTTAGTACGTATAAAATACCGTGCTAGTCGACAACGCGATGCGTGTAAAGACGTGTGTAAAAATTTCAATTTAAATGTGACATTTAAAGCGGTTTCGGCGACGAAAACTTGAAATTCTTGAAAAATACGCAGTTAGAAGAGTTAGAAGTTACCTGTTGAAGAGGAATTGCGTACACTTATGGCGATAGATAGAATTTTTGTAATAACGAAACGGTACGTTCGTGTAAAACTGTTTTTTCACTGCTTCGGGTCACAACGGGTTCACGCATCGCGAGTAATTTTAGCGACCCCTAATAATTGGCGTTCGAATCAAGTGCGACTGCACCGCGTAATACGTCTCCAGAAATCGGATAGCTCGGCGCGTCGTGTGCACGATCGGGGTGATAGCAATGAGCAGGGCCGGATCAAGGGAATGGCTTGGGGGAGCTATAGCTCCGGGCTGTAAGTTTTTTTATATAAAATGACATCAAATAAATATGTTGAAAAATAAAATGTTATTATAATTTTCAACACTGAACAAATGAACTCATTTCAATTAATATTTATTACAAATAACTAAATTTGAAAAAAAAAAATTGTTTTTCGTAAAAGGGCCTCACTAAAAGTAACAGTCCCCCCCAATCGATACCATGACCATAATGTGGCCCTCGCGATTGAATGAACAGGTTGTACGTTCCTCTGAGAGTGACCGCACACTGGTAAAACAAAACTGCTGTAAAACGCCTAAAAGCGCTTTATTGTGACTTATGAAAAATAAAACATTTATATTTTATGGAAAACACGCACACTCAGTGGCGTAGCCAGGATTTTTAAATGAGGAGACTAACCACTTTTTTTGGATAAGTAAGGTAAGAGAGGATATGAGAATTCACCCTTAACCCCCCCCCACCATCCACCTCCAAGTTTCTAAACGTAATACAAGCATTTTAGTATAGTTTTAAAAATATTTACTAATATATAATTTATAATAATAATAATAATAATTTTGGTTTCAGTGTTCAGTCACTTGCTCCACTCTGACAGCTGCATTCTCTCAGGCGAATTTCTGGCAAATTCAGTTATTATTTCACTTTCATGGAATTGCTCTTTTTTATTTATATTAGCCATAGCTAACCCATTCAGTCTGTTTTCCGACATGGTGCTTCTTAAAAAAATTTTTAAGCGATTAAGTGCTGAAAACGTTCTTTCCGGAGTGAAAGAGGTAACTGGTAACGTGGCGAATAATTGTAAAAGTATTTTAATGTTAGGTCGAAGATTGGTGTGATGAGAGGGTGAATCAAGAGCAGAATTCGGTTTTGGAATAGTATTTTGACTCCATTGTTGCCTCCATATGAACAGGTCAGCCCTGATTGTAGATGAGGTATCATCATAAGGAGATCTTGGACATATATTTTAGCAGCTTTTATAATATTTATATCGTCATATATATTTAAATTGGCCGGAATAAGTCCTTCAAGTGGCATAACATCAATAAGCCTTTGATTAAAACGAACATTGATTCTATTAAATAGTCAAGATACATTATACATATAAACACGGTCCATGAGGGAGGCTATAGCCCCCTTAGCCCCCCCCTTGGCTACGCCACTGCGCACACTGATAAAGCGCAGTCAAAACAAAATATTTTTGACTTTAGTCATGACTAATATTGCTTTATTGAAATAGAACGTGCGCTATTTTGATTGGTCATAATCAAGCAGTCACTGGATGGTTATATCAAAATGATGCCAACAATTATTTATTTGTGCTAAATCGTCTACAATATAAATGTAATTATATTATATTTATACATGTACATAATTTTGACATATACTATATACTATACGTATCATCTGAAAAGTTTTAAAAATTAAGTAAATAAGTAGAAGGTACCATATTATGTGTATATTATTTATTTTATTCAATAGACTTATAAAATGTTTGTTGAGCATGAAATTAATCTCGAAAATTTAATATCGTTTGTCCAAGAGCGTCAGTCTATTTATAATTACAAAAACAAAATTTATTTTCTTCCTATTCAATTTCTTTTAAAAGAAACCATAAAATAAGAATAGCAACGTCCTCCTCGTCAGGTTATGACGACTGGTTTTACTTTGATTTGATTAACTATGTTTTATCCAGTGTGCGATCATAATGCTATATTTTGGCTAAAAGCAAAATGACTAAACATGACTTAAATTCCTTCAGTCAATTTTACTTTACCAGTGTGCGGTCAGCCTGAGACGACGTCCACGAGATAATTTACACGGTACGTTTTCCGTATCGTTTTACGATTTCTCATTGATGACTTGGTCGCTATTCCGATACGCATCGTAATAAATATGTTTGACGGCTTACGAGTGAATAATTAACGGGCTCTCGGCTACTGCGGAATGTACGAGACTGTATTTTATTGTTGTCGGTTCGACAAAACAAAAACCGACCGATCGGATCGACCGAGACGCGAACGCGTTTTTCGGTGTTCGTGTCGATGTTCCCTGCGCGACGTTTCGTATGCACCGTGAGCACGCCGTACGTCCGGCCGTTCGGAAACAGGAAAAGTTAAACTTGGTCCATCAATCATTTCGCTCTGGCCAACACACGCCGGCAATTATCTTTCAAAACAGTAGAAACCAAATCTTCAAGGCTTTTCGTACCCATACGCCATTTTCTTTTTTTTTATTTTGTCACGGCGCCTTACCGACCATCCGAGCAGTCATATGTTGATGTTTTATCAGTATAATTTGCACCGACGATGCGTGGAAACTGTGTCGAAAACTAGTTTTTAAAACGTAATCGTTAAATAATTAATATTTTCCTGGAGAATAAATTTTAATCGATAAAAAGGGAAAAATTTCGTTGTTCAAAGCTGAAACCTGTGTTGTGCAGTACATACCTGGTTTAAATATTTTTCATTCGTAATTGATTAATTCGTCAATTCCGCTATTTATTTACGTGCAATGTATGCATATAAATACATACATACACATGTTTTGAACAGTTAATAGATTCTTATTCATTTTTTTTAACGTCGAATTAAACGACGACAACATTTTAACGAGACTAAATCGTTACAGTTACTTACCGCACGGTTAAAACGTAGTGTTTTTTTGGTTTTTTTAAGTTTCGAAAGAAAAATCAATACACGTGTTTAAACTTCTGAATATTATTCAAATTTTTCCGGAACAGTTTGTATTACGTTTCACTTTCAGGAACCGAATTAAGAAACATTTGAATTCCACACTTTAGTTCGCTGTGCTTTCCATGAGCCTGTTGATTTTTCGAATCAATTTTCTTCTGCGATGAAAACAGGTACACCGGACGGGCCATTACCACGCGGACAATCAATGCACTGATCCGTCGATCGGTTGGTTTCGGCGACGACCTTGTTGAATTTAATGTCAAATTAATTATGCCGAGTCCGTGACATTGCCGATCTCGTGGAACGAACAAAAGTCGAATCACCGACTCGATTAACAAGGTAGAATTTTTTCGCGCATTCCGTGTGCACAGCGGCACGTCCTTACGGTTGCCGAGCCCGAGCAGTCGGCCACGGGCGTTTGCTGATCTAATGAAAACGTGACACGTGTGTAACACTAACACAGGGTCGGAAGACGGTATCCGGCAAAAATAGCGAAACAATAACCACGAATGTATGATAATGCCAATTAAAAATGGCGAAAAATAAAAACAGCGAATTTTAAAAAAGAGCGAAAATATACGATTAAGCATTTAGTGATAATAATTTAAAAAAACAATTAGACGTTTAGTGAAAAATTATATGCTATATCATATACAAAGTTCTTATTATCATTAGTGTAATAATTTGTAATTAACGAATGAAGTATTTTAGCACAGTCCTCGTACTTTTTTTTTATCTTTGGTTGTTCTCCACATAATTATACTGTTCTCGTTTTAATTCTTCTAAATTTCGAATTTTCTTTATTATATCAATACATTTCCATACAGTAGGGTGGCTTTCTGTTAAAGAATATTTATTACATTATTAAAAATATCAATTATTAATGAAATAGGTTATAGTTTTACAGTTTTATAAGTTTCGAAGTACTATATTAAAATTTATAGTATTCAAAATAAAAATGATAAAAAACTGCAGTTTCGCTGTTACTCATTTTTAGAATTCGCGATTAATTGTTTCGGTATTTTGGCCTGAAACCGATAAAGACGTCCGAAGCTTTCACGGCGCATTTTTTTTTCGTTGTAAACGACGACCGGTCGGTGCGACGGGCAATACGTGGTCGCCGCGCGGTCGTAGGTACCGCTCACGTGCGGCTATTTTGTTTCCGGTCCGTTTTGTATGAGACGTTTCACTTTCGCCCTTTAATCCGTGCTGATACCGGAAACGCGGTCGTTGCTGGTACATCCGGTACCGACTGTTGTGTAGAGATTTGTTCGGTTTGACCGAAAGCGGTGTGCGACATGTACCCGCGTGTAATGCACAGCAACGCTCCGTGAGATTGATCCACGTGTAGAACACTCCACCTCGTTGATTGATCAATGATTATTATTCGGTTGAATATTGTTACATTTATCTAACGGTACGTAACCGTTGCACACGGCACGTATATGTTTGTTCGATGTTCAATAAATATTTAAAAACGTTTAACATGTTTGGATAGATCTGTTCGATACCCATCGGTTATACGTTGGATTAACATTGAATTGAGTGTTAACACATTTTCATCAGTTTTTAAATATTTGTTTTCGAGTGTTCATAAATTCCTATTACATGTTTCAGGTTTGACATGAAAAATCAAATATATATATGATCAATTTTGTGTAAAGTTTTTATTTCGAATATTTAAATTCCAATCATATACAAACATTATTTTTCAATCGTTATGATTGACAAAGGTTTTGTGGGATATATATGTTGTACACGACCATTAATTTTCCTCCGTCAGACCAAATATTGAAGTGCTGTTAGATGAAAAAAACCAATATTATTGTTCACATTAAAACTTATAAATGATTATGTAGTGTATTCATTTTATCAGGGATTTTTTTCATATTAAATATTCAAAATATTTTGTACTCATTCAGCGTACGCTGACGGTAGGGAAACAATTAATATTAAAATCAAACAAACCTGGATGTTACACCATATCCATACATCTTTTTTTATTTGTAGTGCTTTAAAATTGCGGCATTCTTAATTTTTGAGGGGCTTCGGGGGATTATTTTTCTGGTCAGCTCCCGTTTTACCGAATTTATTTTTAGAGTAACATTGTTAACAAATTATATACCAATGAATTATATTTATATACAATTACATAATCATATAAACAAATAAGCGTATAGAATTATAAAAAAAAAAAAAAAGTTTTTTAAATTAGTTTAAATTATTCATTGCGTTTAATTAAATAACTTATATCGTACAAATAATCAATCAATTTTATCGGTGGAGGATAGTTCTGTATGAGATCGTTTCATATGATAAATATTGCACTGTATCTATTCATCACTTTTCAAATCAAAAATTCACAACCATGTTTGAAAACAAAAATAATTTGAAAATTATACGGCCAAATGGGTCGGCAGAGAAACGAGATATAACCATTTTTCTAGCAACTCAATGGCTCCGCGGAGTAGATTACGTTTGAGAACTGCTGATATAGAATGCGTGTACGTTATAATATATTATTATAATAATACTTACAATATTCGTGTGGCCCATGCGCGTGTGGTCAACATTATAAGTCGTTGACTAGGCACAATTATTCTTTCAAGTGTTTCAAACACGGCTTTACAAAAAAGACGAGAATTGACTTGCAAAACATCGCATTAACGAATAAATTAATACATACGGCGTTTTTATCCGATTGATTATCACGTTCAATTAATGTTTCTGTCGTCGTACTACATCATTGTATGGGCACGCAAGTCAAGCGCTTTAGGGGTGACCAGGGCCGGCGAGAGGAGGGCGGGGTTGAGAGCACTAGAGCCCCATGGGCCCGTCGTCTCAGCCTTTTACGAACAATTATTTTATAATTCCATTCGCCGTAGCATAAGATACAAATTTAAACATTTTTATCGTACCAAAGCATGTAAAAACGCGTACATGTAGTATGCACAATCTTAGCCGAACAAATGTAAGTTAAGGGATCCGGGATGGCCGATCAGCCTAGGGGCCTTCAAAAGTTCTAGCCGGCCCTGCGACGAATGCACGTACCGTGTTTTCGAGTTAAATCACGTATCGTTATCACTTTTTAAACGGCTGGGAAAAAGTGTCCCAATGTCTTGGCCCGCGCAATGAATGCGCGTACCACTGGCCGTAGCTCACACGAACCCAGGGTCGTACTGTGGTCTGGTGGTGTCACTGGCGAATCACTGTATATCGCCAATAGAAAATTTGCATTTTTTCACAAAAAAATGTTTGAGACATTTAAAGAATGTATAAAAACATAGTGTACAAGGTAAATAAACTTTAAACTTTTATAAACTTTTTTTTACTAATAAACTTTAATAACTGTTTGTATTACTTTAAAATATAAACAATCAGCGCATTATAAAAACAACTAATTTTCTTCAAATGTTTTTGTTTTACAATTATGTTAGATGATTTTTATTTTATTTAATACAAAATCAAAACGGTAATTTTCTAGCTTTTATCAAACTCCTCAATGACATTGTCAAATTAAATCGTTTTAACTACACCTTTTTTATACTTTTTTATACTTCGTGAAAAATATTACACTAGTAGTGTCGAATTTGCGCCCCTGGCCCACGCCCGCTTTCTTTGCTACTAAATACGGTCCTGCACGAACCATATGTCCCACATGGGTCATCGGTACACCGATGAACAGAATCGCATTAGGTCACGTCACGTAGTCGCATCATTCGTGACGTGATTTTTCACTCTTGCTCGTCCGACGAATTATTGAAAAAACAAATAAACGAGCCAACATAAAAATCTGTTTCGAACCCGAGTATGGATGATCGCCCACCGCGGAACACGACCTACCTCAACTTCTAATCGGTTTCCATATTTTCGAGCTGTACATGTGCACTAGTAGCACGTACGGAATTCGCAAACCCAACAGTCGTTGCACTCCGCGGTCTCGACGGTTGTTGTCCTCCAAAGAGTCCTCCGTTCAACCTCACCTTTCTATACCTGTTTGTATATACACTGCACATACTCATCGCGCGCTACGTGAAGCCGACCCGCCCGCGGTGCCCACACGACCGACAAGGTAAACATCACCTGTAAGCAATTACCATTATAATCATTATCATTATACGTTGTGCAGTCTGACCGGTGCGCACACGCTTACATGTAAACGAATAGGTACACTGCGCACACGTTCGGATACGGATAAATGTTAGTGAAACCCGGTGGATTCCTACAGGGCCGTGGGTGTACCGGTCTAATAATAATAATAATAATAGTACGAAGAACGATGAGAGAAAAGGAAAACCTCCCGGAATCGGAATGTTTTCCGGACGGGAGTTCTTCTCGTTTCATGTGCACGTATTATTTGCATTTTATCGCGGAGTACGCTGCGGCACGAAACCGGAAACAAAAATCATCCGAGACGATTACTCGTTTAACGGTGTCGGTTTGCGTCGTATCTTTTAAACAACACGTGGGTGGTATACTGTCTGGTGTCGTATAAGACTTCACTGTCTGTACCAGAATTGTTATAAAACGATCACCTCCTGATATTTTAGTAAAATTTTATCAGTGATAAAGTACAAATTAGAGCTCCGCTCTTAATAGGTGTCTGAAATTTTTCATTCGAGGACCACACAAAATATCAAAAGCTCTTAACTGACCAAAATTATAGCAAAATCGATACAGTTGATAACTGACACGAGTGCGCGATAACGACTTTGGATATTATACATATTTTTTGATTATTTACCGTCATTTGAGGGGGGGGGGGAGGTGGCAGTTAAATCTTATTCACAGGTCGTAGTTTAGAAACCCCCCCTATAAGGTAAATTATACGGAAATCGATAAATACCAAATACTTTTAAGTTGCCTACCACTACAACCACAAAGTCATAAACGACGTACATAGTGTATTATTGTTATTACTATTATTTCCAATAAAACTAGATAAATTTTAATATAATTATTTGTACTAGCTGAATTATTTATGGCCTTTTTATATATGTATTCAATGTACAAAAAAACTGATTTAATAGCATCACATCGATATACTAGTTCAAAATCTGCGAAAATAATGAAATTAGTTTTCCACTAAAATAACGTCTACAATATTGATATTGTGAAAACCCTGATGAAATGGTGTCTATTTAACGACCAATTATTTCGAAAATATATGTCTATGGGTGAATTATTATTATGCATTATACAACTTATAATTTATTAGCAATCGTTGTAATAAATCAAGTCGCGTGCGGACATGGTGTTCATGAAAAACTGCGCGTTTTACTTATGTTAATTATTAATGTAAAACCTGCAAACAGCATTATTACGAATGATATTAAACTAGAAAATTATTAGGTTTCATTAAATAAATAATTGTATAAAACAATAATCGTACTTTGTCGCGAATTACGTACAATACTTAAAATATTACGTATAATGTGCGTATCGCACATTTGTTTTTCAAACATTTTTATTCGTGACTTCAAATATGGTTAGGAACTCCAAGGTTGAAAAACACTGATGAACACGGAAAACGTGTACACAGGTTACGTATACAGTCCTTATTCGACAAAAACTATTCATCATTTTGTTTGCCATATTCTTTACGTATAACAAGACGGTATTCATTTAAATCGATTATGTTGTACCAGTGTTCAGCAGTCGTTCTGAAAAATCAATAATAAATAACAATTAGAAAACGTCACTTTGAACTTATAATATTTAAGAAATCATTGTTTTTAATAAACGCATGTTGATTTACGTACACGTAAACCGTAGTTGTTTAATATTTATGTTAATTGTCCTCCGCACAAAAATGTTGAATCAATTTCTTTTTCTAAACTGATATTACACGACATTACAGTGATATTACAAAGAACCAATAAATTCGATGTTCGCGTTTAAGTAAACGTTTTGATGTTAATATACACTGCGCGTTGAGGTATTGATATGATTTTTCATGATTATCTTAACAAACCTAATCATTTGCTTACAAAGTGAATCAATCACTGTACATTTTTAGGTAGACATTTTACAGCTTAATTCGCTAAACTGTCATTTTTAGTATCTGTGAATAAATTTGCCGATTCCGTGCACTGCACCGAAGTCCGTCGGAACCGATGGACACCAAAAATAATCGAAAACTTTGGGGGTACTGCGCGGCCATGTACGGTGTATTATAAAAATAAAAAATAAAAAAACATTATTTCAGTCTGTTGAAAATATGAAGATGTGTCTTGTCTGTTGATCATTATTTTCAAGCTTAGAATGTAGCACGTGTAGTTTTTCTGAACAACGGGTATTATGTATAATTTAACGGGGAGTCATGTTTTAATACTCATTGAAAGTTTGACACTGTTTGGCGAGAATTCGTACATTTATTTACACATAAATTCTATTATTTCTGGCACACCTCGAGCTTCCCTCGTACACGAAACAGTATACGTCATATATATTACACACGCACGCGCACACAAATGTACATGTATATTCGTTTATATTATTCATAGTCGTCCGAGGGGAGTTTCAGCTGCTTCAAAAACACGTGCACACACACACGCACACACATTAACGTACACATAAATATATTTTCTCTCTCACTCTCTCTCTCTCTCTCTCTCACTCTCTCTCTCTCGGTATGTTTGTGTCTGGGTTTATATGTAACATATAAGCATTCTTATAATATACACGCGAGCAGCGAACACCATGTCACTGGTGACCGAGCAACGCGGTACGAGACAAAAATGAATTATATGAATTCGTCACGTTATTATTACTGTTAAACACCGCGCCTAGCCTAGTCCGACCGTCTTGATGTTTTAAGTTTATAAGAAGCGCGCCAATTTTTGAACGGTTCGACGACGGCCGCGGATAGGATTATTTATTTCCGTTTGTCCGTTGAACGCGCGCGAATGGGGCGTTAATTCGACGACGAGAAACAAAAAAGAAAAAAAAAATGACAATCAAAAATAAACTCGTGCGATGGGACGCTGCGCATTATTATCGTGTACACGGTGTAAACAGAATAATATTACGACTGGATTGCGGTAAACGATTCCTCGCGCTAATAAACTAACATTGCATAGACCGCTATATTTGCTTGTCGTACGTGTTCGGCGACGACGAGGTCGAAAAAGACCGAAAACGTTGTTCGCCAAAATCTCAACGATATCATTGCGACCATAATGATTCTCAATCGAACATCGTACCGCGCGAAACGATGAACGCGAAGCCGCGCAACGCCATGGGCCCAACTAGAGCCCAGATATTGGGGCTGCTGAAAATAAAATTAAACGGTATTTAACTGTGATTACTATATATATATATATATATATATAAAAAAAAACAGGAGTGCTACATTTGAACTCAGGGGTGCCCTGAAAACCCTAGTTGCGCCTGCGCGGACGACAAACATTAAATCATTCGCTCCGCTGCGACAAACGATAGCCGTCGCGCGATGAACACGTACGCGGAACGACTAAGGAGTGATTATACGCAATTTTCAATCAGAGACAATGACGCGCCGAAGATTTCGCGGACGGGCGTAAAAACACGACGTATTACACATTCATTTTGAGGTCCTACAATTTTGCTGTTCGTATGTAATTTCTCCTTTTCCATCGGTTTTTTTCCTCTTCCCGTCCGTCCATCTGTTGAACATGGTTTTCCGCAGTCTGTCGGTGTACGACGTACGCGAACGTACGCGTTGTTAAGAAGTTGTTTTTCCACGACAAATATGCATTAACGCGGGTGCAACTCGTGAACGAATAAACACGACGAGTACAGTGTATAGTACACAATGGTTTTGCGGCCCTGACATAGCGATTCGCACTCGAGGGGACGGCGGACACGAAGAGCTGTTTAAGGGCCCGTGTCTTTTCACTTGTCGCGCGATAATCACGCGGATCATTACGCGTACAGGTGTACGGCGGCAAGTGACGGATTCGTGATCGCGAAAACGACGAACCGTACCCGATTTCGATTGTACCGTTTTGATTCGTTCAGTGAACATGTTGTTGCGTTCAACGCAGCGGGCGAGACTCCGCGGTCGGGCGGCGAACAGGGCCAATGTTGCCGTGAAGGGTCTTAAAAAAAAAGTTGGGTCTTATAAACCGGTGCATCTCGATAAAAAACGATTCCGGATGATCGTCTTGCGTTTCTGAACACCGTTGATGTACCGGTAGAACCGAGTTTCCCGGTCGGATACGTCGAACAACTCGTAGGCGTTGAGTGATCAAATACATTGGAGAGGGGGCTGGAAAAAAAAATTAATAATAATAAAAATAAAAAAAACACTATAAACTAAATGAAAATAAGACATTTATTTGTTTCCGACTACAGTTCTAAACGTCTATTAGTTTTTGAGTAGATATTTAATGTTTAACATTTGGATCAATATTATTTGAAATATTTCTTTCAATATTTAGTATTGCCAAGGAGGAAAAACGGTCTCATTGTCGAAAATGACCTCTCACATGATGCCGAAGAAATTGGTACGGTCAGAGCTTTATTTAAAAGTTTTTATACACTAAGAAAAGTTGAAATTGTTAGAAAAATGTTAGGAAATCAATGACATGATGTTGTATACGAAACGGCTGGTTGTACATATAGTGTACAACTTTCACTTACGGTATTATTGCAGACAGGGGCGTATTCAGCTCTTCTTCCAGGGGGGGGGGGCGAAATTTGAACTCAAATCATGGGTTATTATAAAAAAATTTGTACATAAACGACAGTGTACAGATTATTAATAAATTGGCGGATCAAAATTGTTCGATCGTTTCGCTTGCTTAAACTTCAATAATTGATTTCTACCCACTTTTATAACCCATAACATTAATTATTGTAAACAACATCAACAGTATACCAAATAAAATAACTTGACATAGGACATAGGTACATATAAATATAAAAGCATATTATAATAACCACATAATATAATAATAGTTTTATTAAATATATAATAATTAATAATAAAATAATATTAAATAACAAAATCCAATTTCCTTTTTGTCTTTGAAAATCGTTCAATAACTTTTGATGTGTCAATATCAATATTTCTATGTATGTTCATTAAAGCCAAACCTGTCAACCTTTTCTGGGACATTTGGCTTCTCAGCCATGTTTTTAACCTGGTGTAACATATTTCAGAAAGCATTAAGCAATAAGCAAACAGCCAAAAGCCAAAGGAGTTATGATTAATGCAAAGCAAAAAAGGAGGACAAATTTATAAAAATAATCACAGAATTAAATAAATAAATCAATTAAATATCTAAATCAGACTATCTAAGTAAAGTAATACTAAATAGCGGAAATTAAATAAATATGATAGCATTTTTAACTATAGTTAAGTTATGTCATAAATAATAACTAGTAGTAAAAAAAATCTAAACTGATTTTGCTCATACTATATGTATATATTTTGTGCTCTTTAGAGTGCATAAATGCATGTATAATGTAGTATATTTTAAACCACATAAGTTCTAAGCCCTGCTTTTTACCAAAATTATTTTCTGGCTGTTTCCGCTTCATAGAATCCATAGTAATAAACTAACCTGCTACAGTGTGGTACTGTCGTCTGTCGTACGTGAACTAAAATACATTTGATTATAGTATTAAAAAAAAAATAATAATAACATAATCTTGTAAGTTGTAGACGATCACAATTATAATAGCTCCACACTGCCACAGATACAATAACAATAATAATTATTGTATATATCTGTGATTACAGCCAATATACCTCTAATATTTTGACTCTTATCAGTCTTATCTACAGCCATAATTGGTTATAGATGTTTTATTAATTGATAACAGATTTTTGATAACTATTATCCATTTCTAAAAAAAAAAAAAATATGCACTGTATTTTTAATTTTTGTAATATAATATTATAATAAAATATGTAAGCACCTTTACATGAAACATATTCAACAATGTCCAGGGGGGGCGATTACCCCTATCGCCCCCCCTTGTATACGCCCCTGATTGCAGATAAATAATTACATGAGTGATCGTTTTAGTATTTATTTTCATTCACCACAATTTCAATACAATAAGCAAAATTCACGGTTACCTAAACAGTAAACGAAATAGGCAAAAATAATACAAATAATTCTGGGGGGCTAATACCCCCCCCCAAGCCCTCGCCTAGATACGCCTGT
The DNA here is from genome assembly GCF_003268045.1 of Sipha flava. Taxonomy (NCBI): domain Eukaryota; kingdom Metazoa; phylum Arthropoda; class Insecta; order Hemiptera; family Aphididae; genus Sipha; species Sipha flava. Next base: position 87,429 of record NW_020273533.1, on the reverse strand, counting down.
GCTTTTAATCAAACGTTTCGTTTGTTGTCGACTGCGCGCAACACGGATTTCGTTAAAACATTCCGAGAACTATAGTGTCTGAAAAATTATCTAATGAGACTACTCGGTAAATGATTCAAGCCTCTATTTAATTACTTTATTTATAGGATAACAATTGAACGACTGAATAACATTGTGTATTCAATATTCATTAAAAAACAGTTTCGTGTCGCATGGTTACCTGTCAAAACTTCATTTTCCAAGGCTTATAAAACTTCTTTGAACTTTCTGGTACTTTCTTTTTTTATTGACTACAAAGAAAATATTATGGAAAATCTTGCATTCAATTTTCAAGTCTTAAGTAATTAAATTGAAAGTTTTACGAATTTTAAACTGCAAACATGTAGCGGATTTTTGTGAATTTTATCGAGTTTTAACAGAACTTAATATTCAAACGCACGCAATTTATTTTTTTCAAATTATGCTAATTTTTTTTTTTTTTATCAACCTGTACGATACATATGAGAAACTTTGAATTTAAATATCAAGACTTCTTGACAAACCAAAACTATTTTAAATACATATTTGAAAAAAAATTCTTAGAAAACATGAAATCTTCATGAATCTTTAAAGGGCTAAAATAAATCTAAATCTTTTGAAATTATACATATTACCGGTAGTGTGTTTCATCCGCCATTCTATAGAATGCCGAAAATGAGCACAAAAAGTATAAAATGTATATAATAACAAGGTATTCCATAGCAGTACTTCTCAAACTTTTTTGTCATGGAGCCTCCTACCTAAATTTAATGTAAAACTGTCAAGGCTCCCTTGATCAAAATCATAAATTATTGTTTCTTAATTATATACTAAAATTACATGTATTATTTTACACAGATTAATTATTAATGTGTATAGTAAATGAGTGTTTTTTTTTTATATACTTTATAAAACAAAAAAACAATTTTTAAATATAAATAAATTAAGGCCTTAAGAAAATACTTTAAATGAAATAAATACTTCAAGGTCTTCCAGTAATATTATCACGACTCACAGTTTGAGAAACACTGTTCTATTGAATACTGAACCTCGAACAGACAATGTATACAGTTGACATACAATTATATTTTTGTGTAACTTAGCATAACATTTATATTATACACACATTTATATATTTGACAATCACATATATGACGTTACAGATAAGTTGATTTTCGTCTCAATTTGTGAAAATAGGTAAAATAATGTTATAAAATAACTAACAATGTGATAAGCATGTAATTGGATCAATCAAATCAAAAGTTTTAATTCGGTGTTTGTGATTACTTATCATACAAAAATGTCATAATATTTTGTACCGAATTAAATAAAACGAGAAAAAATACGGTATTTCTATTAAATAATAAATACGATGAAATCTGCAATGTTTCTTCACTTAAAAACGGTCAGAAGAAAAAGAAAACATCACGCGATTATTGAATGTTTTTTTTTTTTAATACATATACAAAAACATTAAACATTTTTTGATTAAATACTATTAAAAAATGCTTTCTATGCAAAACAGAGTATTAGTATTCTATAAAAATTCTATAGATCACCTAAGTATTATTTAAATTACATTACAATTAAAATTGAATACATTGCCAAACAGCATATAGAATGTCTAAAGTTTTCGTACAATGTCTATATTCAATACATCTTATATATTATACATAGATATTTTAGAAAAAATTTAATTGATTTGATCAAAAACTGGTGTGCCGTACATTTTACGGGGTTTTTTTTTTTTAATTGGGATTGATCAGTCAATTCTCGGCAACACGCGCAGAGCAAACGTTTAAACCGTTTAAATTTTTTAATAATGAAAATTACAAAAGTGTGTAGTGCATAATTTATTCATTGACCGGTAACACAACTCCAGATCGAACAGAACAATGGCCGATAGTGCACGGATACCTTTTGAACCGTATAACATATACAAGTTACTACGAACAAATGCAATAATACAGGAACGTCAAAAACGGCCTCACGTGGCAGACGTCCAACGTGGTCCTCAACAATTTATTGGATCGAAAAAAAATTAACCGTCCGTGGCATATATTTGGCCACATTTTTTATACGTTTATATACTTACCTAAATGAACGACGAAATGCCAAAGCATTACGTTGCGAATATTATTATTTCTATACTTAATGGTAAATGAAACACAGCCGTTATGAGTTGGATAAGATTTTGTCCCTTAAATTTAAATCATCTATCGACGTCGCATCAGTTGCAGGTAAATCATATCGTTTCGACTACATCCCATGTATGAATTTATTAAGTCCTGTTTGTTGACGTTATTGTGGTAAGACCCACACGTATTTCTTATTCATTGTCAAGAAGCGGAAACGAATTCCTTTTTGAAAGGAACTTTCCCAACACTGATATGCATACGATTATGATAATTTAGTGATAATGTTTCACAAAGGCAATGGAACGTTATATAAAATTCAAATACCATACTCAACTCACAGACTGATTAGCGTACAGCCAACGCTATCATGCCGATCCGTTTGCAATTTTAACCGTATGTAATTATAATTATGTACGGGTGCACTATAAAAGAATTTCTAGCAAATTTTTAGTTACTTAGGAAATATTTATGCAATTTAATTAACATTGATTTTAATAATTACCGATTGATGTATGTGTAAATATATCGGTAAGAGTTTCGTTAAAATGTTAAAACATTCGATGGTTGTGCACATTTTTCAACCTAAATATATTTTATTACGTCGAAATAGTATATAATTGTTACAATCTAAAATAGTAAATTATCTACAGAACGAGGTCGGGTCATTCGGCTGGTAATTATAATAACATAATGGCATACCGAATTTTTTTTTCTTTTATAATCACTTCGATATAACTGCAATAATAAGTCAATGACTTTTGTGAGCTTTGTGAATGATTCCGCTGTCGTATTAATTATACTATAATGAAATAGAAAAAAAAACAATAACTCGTGACTTTTAAGCGTAAAAGTATCATATATTGTAATACGAGTATAAATAATATGTGTGTGTGTGGGAAACACGAGTTAATCGAATCGGTAATTAGTATTTAGCGTTATATCGACGTGCACGGGCGTAGAAATTAAAGGACACAGCAGAAAAACAATACTTTAAGTATCGGTATAATAATATAAAATCATTAAACCGATTTTGTCGACGGATTTAATCCGTTCGAATATCACACCGAATCGGTCTGTTGACATCATTGTTAAGTTGCTGCGTATCCCTGCGATAATCTTCAAAACGAACCACCGTCCTGCGGTCCGGACGTTTTATGTTTTGCGCACGTACGAGCCAAAAATGTACACGGACGCCGTACGTCGATACGCTTACGTTAAACCGTCACGCGTGCAAATCGTCAATCGATTTTGCTCAGTAGCGCGTTTATTCGCGAACACGTGCCTGCACAGGGTCAAATTTTAAGAAATTTTATTTTGTTGTCGATCATCGATGAAAACGGTTCAAACGTTAAGAAATCATGTTTCGGCGTTTGAATTAATTTGTTACATTCGTTTCGCACACTTACCACCTCCTAATCAATACAAATTTTACAGTGGGTAATTGAACGACAGTTCAATTACTGATGTGTTCATTATTTTAATTGTTTAGAGCGGCAACGTCCCGCGGGAAACACATAAACACGCCCCCGACTCCGAGGCGAAAGTCTTGTATGGAACGCGCGCGCCGTCAAAAGATCTGCAACGACTTGTACGTCCCACCGTCATCTCCGCCGCAAAACGTACAGGGCCATAGCAACCAAATATTGCGCTCCGGGCAAAACTTCAAAATGTGTTCTTAAATATTTTAATTTATAAAAAAACTTAATATTTTTTATAAGCGCAATATAATTAATGATTTTTTTTATAATTATGTAAACGTTTGTTAATTTTATTTAAATCAATAACTTATTAAAATATAAATATATATTATAATTATAAATAGGTACTTATACATAAAATAATTATATTTATAAGTTATATAAGTAAATACATAAATACATATTACTTTTACTTATAAGTAATAAATTATTACTAATAACAATTAAATAGCAAATTTTTCATTTTGCGCCCTTCCAGGAATTGCATCCGGGGCGTAGATACCTCTAGTTCCCCTCTGCTACGGCCCTGGTTACGTACATCACCACCAGTCCGCTTCTATGGTTTTCGTTCGATAACGGAAAAACTAAGATCGTACAAATTACGTACTAAAGGTTGGTGAAGAAAATTTTCAAAAATTCGAATAAGGAGATACCAACGAAAACGCGACGACGTAAGATCTTGTTGGTGCGCGGGAACGGATTTTGCGGTTACAATTGTTGCGGTACTCTTTCGTTGGAGTCCGTGAAATAAATTGAGACGAAAAAAAAATAAAAACTACGGCGCATTACTGCTGTTCGTAACCGTGCACGTCGTATTTTACGAACACACGATTTTTAATATAAAAATATATTTTTAGTTTTTCTTATCGTAGCGGATATTTTGCGTTCGAACGGAACCGATCGGTCGCGTTCATAACAATCACCGATACATTATTCTTCGTGCGGTGTACGCAAATTGTCCGACAACGCAATCGCCGTGGACGAATCGACTGAGAGTGCAATAATTACGTATTACCGTTGATTAAAAATCATAATCAACGGTGTTGCATCGGCAGCAAAACGGGATACGAATCGTATTTTGACCATTCTGTAACACGCGTAGGTTTCGGAACCAACATTTGGAAAAAAATATAGTTCATTTAGTTACATGTATTTTACTTAACATATTAAAAAGTTACTAAATAGTTTTCATAATCGATACACCTATTAATAATTGTTTTTTTATTTTTATTTTTTTATGGTGAGTCATTTTTTTTTAGTACACCGTTTGCAATACAATTAAACACCGTACACAAAATCAACTAAACATAAACAACCTGTCTTAAAGGGATTAGACGGTAAACAATATTATCGTAACCAATGTTAATGATTATGAACCATAGTGTTTAGAAGTAAATCATCTTTAAAATTGCGAAAGTTTTCGATACGAGTGTAAAATTTATATTTAATGTTACTGCCATTTCCGGACCGCATGGCCTGTATTGTATTGCTAAATAAATAAACACATTTGCTATACGGTAATAATTAAATTACTTATCATTCGAATTAAGTTTGGTTTAATATTAATGTTTATTTTTTATTTCTTATAAATACCTAAATATATATTTAATGTTCGTTCAATTATTATCGTTGACATACGATTATGAAGACGGAACAATGAAACTGATGAAAAATAGTGATAGAAGTGACTTGTTGTAGAAAAGTTAAAAAAAAGTTACTAAAAGCGGTCTTTCTATTGCATTACCGGGTTAAAAATGGTATAAATACGTATATGTATACAAATCATCTGGATCGAACAAGCGCGTAACCTAAACGGAAACGAAAACAATGTTCAGATTACAGGAAAATAACATCAGTGGAATAATAATTTTTATGTTGTGATACGACCGGTGCGGCATGTGATTTTAGGCGATTCTATAGCCAAAACGGGTTCATCCGAGTGTCTCAATAAATCCCTGCGCGTACAATAGCGTACCCTGGTGCAGATCGTTCACACTTTACGCACGTGCGAAACGCGTATTCATTACAAACACCATTCGGATACGATTTATACGATTACGCGTGTTCGTCGATATTATACTTTTGCAAAGCACCTAAACCGAAGAGGATTCGGGCGATGCACCCAGATGGGTCGATATCGGTGTCAGAGCGGACTGAATATCGAAACGTCACGAGCAGACGACCCTTGGGCACTATTCACAGCATAGGTAACGCAACGGGCCGACCGCGGTACAGTTCGGTTCGGTCAGGTATGATTTAACTAATTTTAAACTGGAATGTTCACATTGCGAGCGTCATCGGTAATGTGAACATTCCTTCCAAGGCTATAGATGACTCTTTTACAACTGATGTATAAAAATTAGGTGAAATGACAAAAATAAACTGAAATACAAGGGTACTCTGCTGTGTAGCAAAATAAAACTATTTTATCGGCCACGTATGCCGTTCGGAATAGAACGAACGCGTTTGTCGAGAAATTATTCGACGGAAAATCGTCTAGGTCCTGCTGATATGAGAGTATAATGTAGTTAATAATTGCACCCGTACTCGGAGCCATCGAAATAAAAAAGCTGCAACACAGCAGTACATAAACATATTATTATTATTATAAACGTACGTGCCGCGGTGAATCGCATCTTTCTGGAACTGGTGGAAGGAGAAGGGAACCGTAGTCTCGTCTTCAGTCGTTAAAAAATGATTAGCCGAATGAGTAAAAGTATGAAATAATAACACTATCCTATGTCGTAAAACACACGCGGCCGTTTTGGGAACCCATGCGGTGAGAGTGACGTTTAGTTGTAAGTAGGCAACGAGGTGGAAAAGGGGAGTCCGATGATTAAACGAGAACGGTGTGTGTGTGTATGACCTAGTGTTATGCTAAGTGAATAATTACCCGTAATAATTACGATGACATCGTGGCCGTGACTGCGCTCGTTATGAAGTCCACGGCGCGACCAGTGGGTACGTAATGCGACCGAGGTCTGCGCGTTTTTACACTACGCAGCGAAAAATAAAATAAAATAATAAAAAAACGAACAAATAATCGTTTTCTTACAATGTTATTGGTGTTAGTGTACGATTCTTGTTACACTCGTACAATAATTATATGCAAATGAAACTCAACCCGCACGTGTTTTTAGGCGTCTACGCGTAGCATTGTTGTACGTGTACGGCGTATATTGTTTTATTGCCGTCCTGTTCAAAACTGCAGAAACTCAAAAGACTGTGTTTGAGCGAAACGAGTTCGAAACCAACTAAGATACTAATAAGGTTATAATAACTTTTAATGGTTGTTGGGGACTTTATGGAGACGTAAATGAAAAAAAAAATCATGTGGAAATCACAGTTCATTTAGGTTATCCACAAGTATTCGCAGGGTATTTGCAAGACGGTTGAAACGTTATCTGCTTGGCGCGCTGTGATGTATTTATGGTATTGCGAGTTACAATCATTTCAATATTGAATTATATTTTATTCGAGTGATTAATTCTAAACATTTATCTCTTATTTCAGATTTGAAGAGCGAAAAAAAAACAAAACATTGAAACATACCTACTTCACGCTGCACTTGTCGTTGTTTACATTGATCGCCAAATTAGTTTTTTTACATCGTTTAAGTTTAATTAAAACACATTACTGTAATCTATAATGGATAGAGCAGCAGACGTTTATAACATTAATTGTCATCCGTCTTAATTTCGATACCCTGCAATTGGATATTATAAATAATAATATCGCGAAAAGACTTTAAATTGAAAATGTACTACTGAGCGTTTTTTCTATTTATTTTCGGAATTTACGTCATAGCATTGGTGAACTGTTGGACTAAAACTTAAACGACAAATTTCGAGTTATTGCAACATGACCTTCGACTCACCTTCAACGCACAAAAAAAAAACGTGCGCACGTTTTACGTGCGCAAAAAAAGAAAATCCGAATCATTCGAAGAGAAAAAAAACCGTAAGCTTTCACTTATTGCATGGTGGAATCCAAAATAAATAATAATATTTACTGGTAAATAGTATAATTCTAAACATAGATTACTATCATAACATTACGTTTTAATTACTTACTGGGCTTCCGGGTTTTATAAAATTGCAAATGTGTGTTAATGAAGTAAAAAAAAAATAAAATACTCTAAATATTCAAACTTCTACGCGAACCTCGAAAACGATTTCACTTTTATATAATACCTATTTCATTTAAGTCCTGGGATTATTATTTTCTGGGTGGTGATGTAATAATATTTAAAAAGCCGTATCAATTTCAAACTCACATTTCTTCAACGCGTGATCTCATCGATTACTTCCATTTTCTTTTTCGGTTTTTTCTGTCGTTCCAGATATTGCTGAGAAAAACACTTGACCGAAGTAACCCACCTGTGTCTAATTCCCGATCTATAAAATAGAATAAAAAGTTATTGCTCGGCGGCGCTTTTTGCGAATTTGTTTTTTTTTCCCCCGTCCGAAAAGAACCCAAAGAAGTTCATCATAAAACGGTTTTGTTTCCGGATCCGAAACAATTTATGAATTTACCGTTTCGAGTAATTGATCAACCCGGGCAAAGACAATTTACGTAAGAACGGAACGGAAACAATACACGAACCTTCTCGATATCGGATAAATCGGATTCGGACAAGCGTAATGTAATATATACATTTATCTTATTTCGAGCGTATTGTTTACGTAAATAAATGTAGGTGCGTAACGTGCAGAATATCATTAAAACGGTGCACTTAGAACGATTTCCCGTACATTTTACCGTTGATCGATTTATCATTGATACCACTATGCAATGGTTTTATTATTCGCGATCGCGTGCCGTGCGACGATCATTGATTATAATTAGAGCCCGGATTTATATGCATTTAAAAATTGTCAATGCAAATATGCAAAGGAAAAGTGCCTAAATATACGATTATACGCATTATGTTACACTTTATAAAATGTGTTTTTTTTTTTAAACCAGACTTTTATATCAAATAAAATTCTAAATATTTTATCAAAAACAAAAAAAAAAAAAAAATGATAATATCCATTGCTTTATGTTTCAAATCATTTAAATCAATCTACAACTTTTAAGAAACTTAAAAACGAGAATACGAATAAAAAAATTAAAAATAAATATTTTCGATTATTTGAAGTTATCTACTATCAAAAAACGAATAGAAAATTTAAAACAAAAAAAAAAAAAATACAAGCAATTTTAATTTATTAAAAACCCATTAAGTATGCGTGTTATTTGCGTTTACGAACAAATATGCATTAACCCTCGGAATACGCAAAACGTGCGACATAAAATTTGGTGTTTAAATTCGGTGTGATACGAATGGTGGACGTTTTAAACATCCGTAGACGTGCCGTACATTTAGTACAAACATGCGAATGCATACAGATCCGGGCTCTAATTATGGCGGAGTACGTTTTGAGCGTCGATGTCGTAGCGTTTTCATTACGGTGTTGTTGATACCGATGAGATCCGTCGTGAACACGTTCGGTAACGAACGAAATAATGACAATGAAAATAAATATAACCGTAGCAGCCGATTACCCGAACGGAATCGAAATCCAAGACCTTGACCGACACGTGCCGCAACGCCCCCCCTCCCCCGGTTTAGGTGCACGTGCAACCTTATTACACGATTCCGTCGGCGCTTATCAAAACTTTCGTTTCGACGCGGACTTCGCCGTAATGCCGCACGTTCCAAGCCCGCGGTACACCGACTTGGCAATCGACGATCCGACTGCGATCATCATTTTTTTTTTTTATGGTTCGCTCAGGACTTGTGTCGTTTCTTTTGAGGCGGGTGGCCTTAGAAACGTTCTCCCAGCACCCTAGAAGTCGAGATTTGGAAATCCACGTTCGCGGTTTTCGTCGTTATTGCGGTGTTACGGTACGGCGTCCGCCGGACTCTGCGAATCGTAGCCAGGGCCGTTCAGAGGGGGGGGGGGCAACGGGATCACTTCGCCCCGGCTCCCATTGTTGGAATATTTTTTAGTGTGCCCCCGTAAAGTCTTGATGCATGATTATCAACAATAAAGTCTCGATTACACCGAGCGACTTCACATGCAGCGTGTTGGCGATCAAAGTCGCACGCGTGAGAGCGTGTACCGACTTGTCCGATAACATTGAGCGATTAAATTATAAATAATATGAATAATATTCTATTGTGAAAGTATGTAATGCAGTACATGAATTTGAACGAGCTTGATTGGTTAAGGTTTGGAAATATATACGTTTGAAAGGATTTTGTTATTCTCAGTGAGTTATCATGTCTTATTATTATGGACGAAGGGTTCCCGAATTAATTTTCTCAGAAAAAACTTGGGGCGTTCCTGATCGTAGCGGATTCAAAATCATCTCTCGACCATACGTGACTCGCGGCGCGTCATTGGACTTGAGCGATTGACACGCGAACCCACGACGGTCACTCGACCCTGCCCCCTTACCCGTCACGGTTTCGCTAAACACAGCCGTTTCAAATATGCGCGCGAAACGTGTACCGACAGCGACTTGCGACCGCGACCGGAACATGCGACTCGTCGGGTCGAATTCGAATCCCGTTGCGGTCAGCGTTTTCATTGTGAGCAACTGTTTCCGGTCCACTTCTCGTTTTCAGTACACCTCAACAGCCGTGTAGTCGTGGCGAGTTCCGTTTTTTTGGTTATCTGATACGGCTTCGTCCGAATACGACGTCGTTGTTGCTTATTCATAATTGAAAAAACTAAATGGACAACAGAAAGACAAGCGATTTTGGGTTCGTCCACACCGCGTTAAGAACGTACGGCGTACAGTGCATTTATTGCGTCAAGAGGGTCGGATCGAGATCCACAAAAGTTCCGTGGTTATTGCCGGACGGACCTCAAAACGTATCATGACGTAGCATCATGGTGCACGTCGAATGTTCTTCCAATCGGTTACGAACAAAAGATTTGTGAAAGTTAGAGATCATTTTTCGGTCGCGTTGTTGACGTTGCGTACTTTGATGCGCGTGGTCCCGTTGCAGAGTCGCATTGCAATCGGGTCGTCAGTAAAGATGTAAAAAATTTATATTTTTTACGTTTTTTTTTTCAAATTCTACAATAACCACGAGAGCGTCGGCTCGGAAACGGAAACGACGAGTCCGTTGGGAGACGTGCGCTGCAAAACTGGTACACGGGTAACAACCGAGAATGTCCGTCGGCTTGCTCACACGCGTCATTCGAAATCGATTGACAGATCGTTCGTTCGGCTCTCTCGACAACGTCATGATTTATCGCGTGGTAAATCGTGTGGTTTTTTTTTTTTCGTTTCCCATCCGCTATTGTTTTTCGTTACACGGCCGCCGCACGGGAACCCGTCGTGGATTTCATGCACATCATTTTCAGTTTCGTCGGACTATTATACCCACAAACATAGCTCGAACTACGCATAAATTATAATCCAACGTCGTCGGGTTCTCGGAAGCGTGCGAAATAAATTAAAAAAAAAAAAACCAATAATAAGACCGCACGGCTACCGCGTTACATTGCACGGTAGGCGTTCCGTTGATAACGTAAGCACGTGGTATTAGTGGTGTCCGCACGGTCCGTAATTTTAAGCACCGGACCGGACTGAAAATATAAAATGATTTGTTGGAGTGGGCCGGCCGTTTCGAACAAATTTTGCCTGTAATAATTTATGGACCGAACCGGACTTATTCCAACTTTTTTTTTCTGTTACCGGATCGGACCGAAAATATGATTAAACTTGATAGAACGGACGAACGTTTCGAACTAATACAAATTCAGACTTTGAAAGTTTTGAACTATAACGCATAATTGGTAATTGATATAGATTTAAACGGTAGATTATGGCATATCTATACTTAACTGATAATATGTAGTACACGGAAATGTACATACTACATTGTAGATGAATACAATTTATATCGGCAACTGTACACCAGCCCTTCCATGTCGCCCGTTGTTCTTGAAAAGATTTTCGATAGTGAACAGCTTCGAGATATACTTACAGAGTACTTACAACGGCGGCTTATGGTTAAAATAGTGATTTCCGTAAACGTCCGTGGTTATATGTGAGTCGTACGTCTTATACAATTCTATGATTAAAGTCTTTAAGATTTAAAATCATCTTTCAATGGATCACAAACGAGCCGCAACCGCTTGACCGGAACCGAACCGATCTAATTATGTTTTAGAACCCATATTGAGATGACTGTGAAACGGTGTGGGTCGTGCCGATTCCGTCGTTACCGTAAATTAAATAAATTGTATAAATAAATTCTGATATATTTTATTAATTAATATTCTAAAATACAATGTAATAGGGGAAACTTCTTCTAGGTCCGATCAAAGAAGCGGTTGATCGGATCCCGAGAATACAGGTGGCTGATCACTATATTCACAATTATGCAAGGGGTTGTTGGCAATAAGCACCCGGGAACCTCGTCGATCAAATAATTGGAGGTGGATGGGAATTTGGTGGTCCTAATAAGGGCCCGTTTTAATTCATATATCCGTTGGATACCTGTGACAAATATCCAACGTCATCGTCGTCGTCGCTGTTTCCGTGTTGCCGCAATCGTCGTAGCAAAAGATCGTTGTCGTGGTAACTGAATCGATCCTTCGCCTATTTTTATAGGATAAGACGGAACCTGACTGGACCACGGTCGTAAATCACTAACCGCGAACCGGTCGCTCGAACGATCTCGTTTACCGTCGGCTCTTGCAGTGTCCATGTGATGTATACACGGGTGCACGGCCGAAAGAGACGAGTGCGCATTACGATACCATTTCCCTACGCATCACACCTATTATAGTTTATACGCGTTCGATGTGCATATATATGATAATATTATGTGTTTGTAAACCGTCCAAAGGTGGCGGTCGCGTGCCTACGGCGAAAACGTGTTTGCGTGGGCGGTCGACGGATAGGATGTTCGAGCAGGACAAAGGACGGCGGGTGAATTTCCGTATTTAATCACCACGCTCGTACCTATAAACTGCAGTGTATATGTATTTATCGCCGTAGAAAGGGACGACGGTCCGTGACGTCAGGAACGCGATGGCAACGTCACTGTTTTACGTACGTGGGAGTAACTCGTGACGCAACCGACCCCTACTGTGTACGTACACACTACGTGTGTGTATGGGTGTGTGACGTCGAACCGCGCGTTTGGAAAAACTCGACGACTGCGTGAAAATAAGTCGATCCCTTTATCGAACGTTAAAATTTTTTCACTTAAACAACTCGTGTTGCTGTACGAAATTCATGTGAAAGACGCTCGGTAATACGTACAACAATAATATCGTACACCTCTACAGCAATAAACAACGTAAAATACTGTAAAACAATATGTAAGTAATTACATTACAATGTTGAAATCTAAGTGTAGGAACATTTAGCCGACGAACTTTCCGAAACTTGAGTTTTTCATAGTTTTTAAAGCTCTGCATATCATATGATTATAAAATCAATTTGTTAAATGTTTTTTTTTTTTTTCTATGAAAATACCGCGGTTCCATAAAAAAAAATTTTAGCATATAAATAATTCCGAATGAATTTGCAAACCGCGGTCGTCGTATTTTTTGTTCGCGCTCATCGCGTCCATGTTTTCTACCGGATAATCCACAATTACAAATACGTTAACGATCTTACGCGTAATGAGGATTACAATAGTGTGCTATATATTCGTATAACCATCGTATATTCATCGGAGCCACAAAAATGGCGTAATCACATGAACGAATTGCACCGCAGAATCGGTTCACGCTGAACACGGGAAAAAGCGCATTATTTCTACGGTACATCGAAGTACGTTTTCCGAAGATGTAGGCTCGCTTTTCACTACCGGGTACGTCATGGGTCACAAATATGTATTTGTATTATGTGTAATGGTCGTGTTTCGACGACCGGTAGGTCGGACCGAGTCGGATTTAACGTCGACAATCCACACGGAATACGATTCGCAGATAAAAAAAAATTGCAAGGTTGAATTGGTTTAAAAAAAAAAATTAAAATTAAACTAAGTTAGAAATATTAAATCAAATGTTAATAATATTATATTAGTATAATTAATTTTCCAATAAAAGGATTTTTCCTGTTCGTTGTTGTACGGACCTTATGTTAAATAGTTTAAGTCTCAGAATTTTTACCACGAGCCGCTGCTGTGCACGAGGATTGTTCTCGGCCGTGGTAAGACCGACTCGCTCACGCGGTATTGGTCGTGACTTCATAGCTGAAGAGGAGATTCATTTACTTCGGTTCTCCGCTCGGACGACGCGATAATGTACGCGTGGCCATAGTTCGAATACGTATGCCCGCTGGGGAAAAAAATAGAAACACGTCTGATCTCTTCTCCGAAAAGGACGCGCATCCACGGCGCACGTCTATTTAACGTTGTTTTTTTTTTTTATAAATCGACATTTTATTTCCCATCACTTATAGTACTATTAGAATGGCATAGTTTTTCGAAACAATACCAATGTAATTATAAACCATGTTATTATTGGTTATTATTGCGTTGTTATCGTATTACGGATAACATCGTTATCATCTACGTGTTTGTTAAGCAGTCGTTTTGATTTTTTTCAAATTTTTATCAATATTCAACGCAAACAGATATTTAAAATGTGTACAATCGTTTATTTTTTAATCATAAAGAATAGTGTTCCCAACAAATTAGTTGAAACGTTCGGTTATTTTGTTATATCCGGTTGTATCCGTGTTTTAAGCGTATAATGAGTACCAAACGTTTCTTTTGAAACTTTATGAATCCACTGTTTCTCCGAAAATTCGTTTTAATTGATATTTTTAACTGTCTTACAAATCAATGTTTGCTGCACGCTTTCAACCAATTTTACAATGGACAGCGTACAAAAGGTTACACAGACATTTTAAGTTAATTTGATCCGAGAAAGAATATCTAAAAATAAACATCAATAATGAAAAAAGTAAAAAATGTTTTACTCGGAATTCATCATCTCACTTTACCCGCCTTAGTGTGGAATGGTAACAACCACTAATGATGTATTTTTATATTAGCTTTTTAAAAATAAGCTTGAAGTTGAAAAAACGACATTGTATAATCCCAAAACTGACCAAGACTCTTCAAGATTGTGAATGGCTTCAATATATCGTTATTGTTTTCCTAAAAATATCCGAAACATAAGTGTACAGTTTCATTTCATAACATTTTTAACACCTTAGAAAATAAAAAAAAAATGAGAAAAATAATGTCAAACGTATATAAATGAATCGATAGTCCCTCTAAAATTCAGTAAACTAATAAATTAAGTTTAATTAGAAATATTTATTAAATAATACGTATACTCTGTAAAAATGTAAATATAACAATTCAAGGTTTGAGTCACAATGATTATTTGAATATAATATTTATAATAAAATCAGACCCGAATGTTAGTTGATACACTTTAAAAATATTCTGAACTTGAAAAAAAAATATATGAATAATGTAACGATTTTTAGTATTCAATGATATTGAATCGTCGATTTATACCAGACAATCTATGGAAACGTTAACTGTGTTCTTAAAGTTGATAAATTGCAAAACTTTTGTATTTTTATGAGAAATAAAAAAGAAAAAAAAGAACTCTCGTTAAAACTAAATCTATGTATATATCCTAAAGAAAAAGTTTATATAATTTCAATAATTGAAAAAAATGATCAAATAACAATATACGATAAAGACTTATGTAGGCACCTACTTGTATCAACCTTGTATTCCAAACATATTGATTTAATTATGCTACGAATTTCCGTGCATATATTTATTTTATTATAACTACTTATTATTATTGTATTGATAACGATTTAATGTATGCACGTCGGATTAAATGAAAACATTTGAACTGTAAATAAATGTAAAGATGAACATCGAGGGTAGACCGTCACATTTGTTGTTCAAATGCTACTGATTTTATCGATCCTGGTCAGAAAAGCGTGGTCTTTGATGTTTATATCGACCAATACCCCACTAGGGGTGGTGATGTCTAACACATTACTAAGTAGGGTGATTTACGATTCATACAAAAGAAGTAGATACGGCCGGAGTCTACAAGCAGATGTTCAGTGATACATGACATTATGATTGTGTGTACAAAACCATAGGCAATTTTTAAGACGTCCGTATATTTTTCAATTTATTTTTTCATTCAGCTAATTGTACTCACGTTTATGTTACAGGCAAAATAAAATAAATACATTTACGGTGTAAGTTTTAATAGTTTTAATTTTTAACATCGTTGATTCATAAACATAAAATTTATGCATATCTACCTGCGTCATAATATAATGCCTAATAACGTTGCATTATAATTGTATAAATTCATAATTATAATAATAACTAAGAACATAAGTATGTATGAAAATTAATAACACATTTTAATACATTTGTGTTTGTATCGCAATAATTTCTACTGTCTTTTGTGCTTTGTGAGGTAAAGAATTCGTTGAATGCTTTGTCAGTTAATTAATTTCTTTTGAAATTGTTTTATACGAGCACTCAGCAATATATTCATTCAACATATTTATTTGTTTTGAAATAATACAAGTTATAGATAGTTATTACTAGTACAGTCATTTTTATTTTTATTTAATTGTTTTTTATTATTATAATGTAGACAGTGTAATTAATTGTGTAAGTAATGATTTAGTAACACAAATTCTAATTAAAATAAAAACTTTTAATATAGTTAAGGTTGTAATACTCGTATATTGTTATTTTATTGATCCTAATAAATTATATAATTTTTTGCAATATATAATAAAAAAGTATACAATACACGATCAGATGAAAAGTGTAAGTTGCATTGTGGTTTTACCTAATAAGGCAATTTTTATTTTATAATAATAATAAATTATGATCGTTTTAATTTGTATTGTTGTTCATTTTAAAATATTGAAAATCACAAAACCAAATAAAAATATTAACTTTAATAATAATTGATCGTTAGTAGTACGAAAATAATAATTTTAAACTGCCAAACACCATGATGATAAAACCGTTTTTGTGTAATGGATTTCAGAGTAATAAATAGTTATAATTTGATGATTATTATTTTTAATTACAGGTATTGATTTACGGATAAAAATAGTTTTATTTTAAAAAATGTCTATTTTTACCGTTTGATATAAAAGTACTAAAAAAAAAAAAATGTTTTAATAAAACAGTTCAAGGCTATATTCATAAGACTTACATTTTCGTTTTCGAACTAGTTTCTGTCTCATATATTATAAGTTAATATGAGCGAGATATAGAATCGTAATATTCGGTATTATAAGGTTTTCGAGACGTTTGGACCTAATCAATTGCCTCCGAAGCGAGCAGTTCTTCGACAAGTGGTTCGATTTAGGTTCCAGGTGAATCGTGGGCATCACGAGTATAGCCGGTACACGCAAAACAAAAAAAAGTCCAAAGAAAACTCCGTGGATAATTTCTTAATACGTGACTGCGTGAAGATCAATACCCAGTGCTGTATTTAGACATTTTGCGGCTCGGCCCACGGAAAATATAGGAGATAGATCCTCAAGAACCTTTTAGATATTGTATATTCAGGCCCATATTTAAAATTTGGCGCCCCCCTAAAAAAAAAATAAATAATAATATAATAATGCTTGTTATTTCATCCATAATCGAGATTCTTTAATATTAAAATGTAATTTATAAATGAAAATCGTTTAATACTTTTTTTAATTAACAAATTTTAATATAATAAAAGTACATTTTTGTTTTTTTATTTACAAATTATAACATAATAAAACATATATATCACTTTTAAAATTCATTTTGCTAAAATATTTTGCCGTCCTTGAGACTTGACGCCCCTGGCATGTGCCTACCCGTGCCCCCCCCCCCCTAAATACGGGCCTGGGTATATTTATAATATTCTGGATCGCTGATAGCTATATTGTTATAAATCAATTAATAATATATATAAATAAATTAAATACATTAATATTAATTTATGTAATGTTATTAAAAACAAAAGAAATAATAATTTCAAAATAATTTTAAAAGTTCAATAATTCACAAGTGAGCAAATTTCCGACCACAAAATTTTGGCGCTCCCAAAAAACTGGCTCACGGGGCAGTTGTAGCCAGTGTCCCCTCCCTAAATGCGGCCCTACCAATACCGACGTCACTTACGAGTTTTTTACGGACGTACAGCACCTACAAATGAGCGTCTCCAGGTAATGAAGCAGCGGCGAGTGGTGTTCCTGGAAAGGACCGTTTCGGTGGTGCCGCGGGAATTACACCGTCTACCAGGGTTCTCGAAACGGGCCGGCCAAAGGGACAAGGTCGATGACGGTGGAAGACAAGCGCTAAAATGAGATAAGAAAAAAAGTTGTATCGTACAAAAACGCCAAAATCCTCGATATGCACAGTGTGTCATAAATGCATTTATACTAATTTTTACTACATGTAGTACAAATGTATAAAAGTACAAATATGTGAAAAAAGTGGGATTAAAAAAATCCACCGATTTATTAAAATTATATTTATAGTTTATTATTGACATTTTTGTAAATCCCGATTCGCGACACTCCGCGCCGGTCGGAACGGAACTTCGCGAAATTCTCCGCTGATAATACACGCCTATGTTCGTATGATCTGTGCGTTTTGGCGGTATCCTGTTCGCATATTATCTTAGATCAGCTTGATGCGCCCCGATACTTCGTGTTCGTTCGTCCGCGTCATCCATCCGACGTGCACCGCCGAACATCTACACTGTAGTACAGTGGTTTTTAACCTTTTTGTGTGCGCATACGCAGTCCCTTGTGTACCCTTTTTATGTTTTGAACATTTTCATTGTCCAATTGGCCGAAAGACCTTTTTTCGATTTTTTATTCATCAAAATAAAATTCGTATGTTATTTCATGTGCATGTAGAGGCTTTGATTATTGAAATATGTATAAGCATTTAATAGACAAAAGTTTAATGAAATACGTTTATTCTTTATAGTAAAGATGAAAAATAATATTAGATAAATAATTTTTATGAGGCGATTATTGTTGCATAAAAATAACGAGGACGTGAATATCAAATAAACCAAATAATATTGAATGTTAATCTATACATATAAAATCCAAATACCACTCACTTTCTGATCGCTGTATCTCGAAAACTACGCAACGTACCGATTTGAAATTTGGAATAGAGGTTGTTCTCATATTTTCACCGCGCAAAATTTTCAAAAATTTAGCGTTTTAGTGGAGTAATTATTCACCGCCAATACGTATTGTGCGATATGGCGGCTCGCGGGTTTCCAGCTACCTGTAACCTATCATTTTTGTCCGTCGTCGTTTTTGTTCGTCCATCGTGTAGATAAAAATAATTGTTCGGAGAAGTTTATCGATAAAAATAATCTCATGCATCGCGCGTACACCAGTACTCATATTATATTATATGATGTATAATTATATAGTAGAAATATAAAATTCAAATACCACTGACTCACTGATCGCTGTATATCAATAACTATTCAACGTATGTACCTGAAATTTGGAACAGTCTTTCTTCTAATACTTTCACCATGTAATCAGAAAATTTTCGAAAATCGCATATTTAAGGGTCGACATAGTTTTGGACTGGATGCATATACATTTTTCAATTTTTGGTTACCTACGAAATATTTGATTTGTTTAATATGTTGATTTTAATAATAATTAAGAATTATGTAAATTATTAAACTGTATAACAACATAATCGAAGCCATAATTTTAAACGGAAAATTTAAAGGTGAACATGTACTATTATCACGCATCCCAATGACTCCAACAGATGAGCCATTGGAATTAAAACTTTTGCAGTTTCCAGTGCGACTCACTTTTTTAATTATCATTAACAAATTACAAGGACAATTAAAACAAGACTTGTTAATACACTTGGTGTATGGACGGAATTTTGAAAATGCATGCTTCTCACATGGACAACTGTGTGTGGCCTGCTCACGTGTCAGAAAACCTTCTGATTTATTTGTGTACACACTACAAAAGGAAAAACAAAAAATATTGTATAATCCAAATAAACTTTAAAAAATGACATTTATTTGGAACCTGGAATCGTCAGACTTTTCTCAATAAAGTGAATAAATAAAAAAATTATAATCCATTATAATAAATTGAACATTGTTGTAAGGATATAAGTATGTGCTTAAGTATAGTAAACAGTAAAGCAAGGCGTGATAGACATGGCTATATTTAATATTTACTTATTATAATACATACAAATTAATATTTTAACCGTTATTTAGGGTGATTTATGCTTAAAAAGGTATAGGTTCAACGGTGTCACCCAAAAAGAGTTTAACACTCATAATTTTCTCAACGGACAACGTCAGGTATTACTCAATCATTGATCATCGCTACATCTCAAAACTATATGAACTCGAAATTTGACATGGTGGTCTCTCCAATATTCAATACATGCAATAAGAAGGGATTTTAAAAAAATATTGAAACCAGCAAATTCGGTAATTCAGAGTCATCACCAAAATTACTATACTGATTCGTTTCAACTTTCGTTTTATTTGTTTTATAACCACCAATAGTTACACCGAACTTGGTTTCAAATAGTGTAAAGTAATAATCAATTAAAACCTATATCACGGCCAAGAATGTTCTGTGGGAAGCCGAATAATTAAGCTAGTATTACGATAAAAATTATATAGAAAATTTTGTTAGCGTATTATCTCTAAGCTTTTCACGTACCACAGGTTTGGAACTGCTTTTGCAATATATTATAAACTGTGATCCTGGGGAGTATTTGGATTTTTTTTTTCGGGAGGGAATTTCCTCTTAACAAAGTTTAACAATTCAAACAATTAAAACCGAAAATTAGAATTTTAGTAAACGATTTAAATTTTTTTGTATAATCAACATTATTTTTTTACAAAATGAATAAAATAAAATGCAATAAAGTACCGATATAATTATGATATCGTGTAACTGTATGGAGTGTAATTTCACATTATGGCATTATTAGTCCGTATTTTCATGATGATGAAAATGGATGGGCAACAACTGTTAATTAAAATCGTTATATCCATATGATCAATAATTTTTGGTCGGTAAACTAACAAAGTTTCCTCGATAAGATAACTTTTGGTTCCAACAAGATGGCGCGTCGTCTTACACGTTACGAATATCAATGAATGCTGTTCAATACTTTTTTTGGAAATCACATTATTTCCAAAAACGGTGATATTCATTATATCCACCTCAATCACCTGATTTATCAGCCTGTAATTTTTTTTCGAAGAGGTATTTAAAAATTAAAGTTTATGCACAGAAACCTAGATATATGAATAAACAAAAAAATAAAATGAAAGAAAAAATCGCCAGAACATCCTTGGAAGTGATAGTGAAAATCGTGTAGTGAAAAATATACAAACTAGACTATGAATGTGCTTGGGAAGAGATGGCCATTATTTCGAGGTCATAATTTTTAAAAATAATTATCAAATTATGTACTTTTTTATGGTAAATAATAATTCATTTTTATTCGTTTTTTATTTTATAATTTATCTTTGAAAATCGGCAGTTGTAGTAACTCACCCTGTACATATTTATTTTGTATTCATAATTTGATTATACGCTTTTTAAGTAAATCATTTTTTTATTTTTAGAGTGAAAAGAGTGTTGAAATATGCTTCCATTTTCAAAGGAGAAAGGGTAGCTTAAAAATGGTTGAGGACCACTAGTTGACGATTTGATGACTATACTGTATACTATATATGTCCGTTCGGACGATGAACAAGTTGATTTGCCCAACTTTAGGTGACGTAGTAAAAATTTTTTGTCAACAACAATTCTTTTCCGTTGTAGCATTATGCTGTTATTCTTAAAAATAGAACAAATTTTACAATTCCAAAAGGCCAATCCGTTCTTATGCATTTTATCTGTACAACAAACTTTAATTTTTACAATACCCTACAAAACTGAAAAGCTGTTTAATTAATTAATCTTGAACAATGGTAACGAACTGTAATAATATGGTTATATACAATAGTATTGAGTTGTGTACTCCTGTTTGGTCGTATCGAATTCAGGCTACAGCGGATTTCCAAGCCAAGCAGCGTCAGACACATGATATTTCAACGATCTGACGATCTATACCAAGCCGTTGTTTTTGACAACGATAGTGACTGGTCGGAAAAGGAAAAAAACAAAATTATCGTAAAGTTTGCTTTTGAAAACTTTTGGGCCGTATATAGTTCCATTCTCCTGGACATGTTATCCGGTCAATGCCAATGTCACCGTCAATTCGACTATCACTTTTCTTTCCCGCCCATCGCCATTACTTACGCGTTCTCTCCGCATGTACGTTTTGTAGATAAAATCCCGTCATTCCTCTTTTAAAATAAGAATCGTAAAAAATAGATGGAAAAAAAAACAAATACAAAGACCAAAGTTTCGCCAAATCAGTAGTTTTTCTTATCTCGTAATATCATATAGGTACCTCTTTGTTAACTATTCTGTGTATTTTGTTTTCCGAAATATGAATTACACGTCTACACACACCATAAAAAAGAAAAAAACTTCTAACTTCATCATTATATTGAGGTACTCGTTTGTTCACAGTTAAATGACTAATGGGAACAACAACTTTTTATTGATATTTTTTCTGTCCATCCAGTGAGACAAATCTATTCTCTCACACACACTTATTTTACTTAATCCATAAAACCTAAGCAATCGTTATTTCAATAGATTTATGGATTTTGTATTGTTTCACGGTATTACAATTATTTATAAGTTATTTCACACAAGCGAAGGTTCGCTGGTAAATAATCGTTGAGAAAAAAAATGAGACCATGATCGGCAAACAGTAAAAAACAGTAAAAACAGTAAAACAGTAAAAATAAGACACTAAAACACACTAGTGACAATCTTAATTGAAACTTCGTTAAACTTTCTCTCAGTTTTTCATTTTAATTGACGTTATGTCGAGGTCTATATAAAGTATGAAAATAACCCAAAGTATAATCCGTTGAATAAAATATCTGTTACTTAAAAAGGATAAAACCATCTCAATGCACTTTTTGACATTTTGTCCACTAATATTTTTCGTAAACAGTCTTTGCTAATATGTTCGTACAAATCACTAATAATATTAGTTATGATTTTAGTTCTGTTGTCCGAGAAATTAAAAAATAATACACTTGTAATTGCCTTCCCGGAATTATTTTTTTAAATTTATTTGTTTTGCGAATGGCTAAAACATTCCATTAGATTTTATACATTAATAACCATTGTCTACACGCCCTCTTTAAGCGTTTAATAATTGTATAATTTTTGAAACAAAGACCTATAATGTTTGTTCGAATACCAATTCAGAAATTTAAACTAATTTTCGTTTTTGAATTATCAAAAAAAATCGACTTATTTCTATTTACAATGGTTTTATTTTTATTAGGTCGAAATAGATACCGTAATGCTTTCAGCGTACGGATAAAGTTATTTAGAAAAAAACAAGAGCATAATTTTAGTACACTTACTATGAACTATTGTACTCAGCAAAGTGTATTAATATTTATTCTGACAGCAAATGAGAGTGGGGCGACCTCTTGAATATAATATTTTAATATATTATCAGCAATGTAATTATTTATTAAAATGGAATACACAATTAACTTGTTAATATTTATTGGTCACGGGTACAACTAAATTACATCGAAACGAATAAGTAATGAAATAATTTTCATTTAATAACATAATTAAACACGCAATTAATTACTTTGATATTTTTACATATTCAAATGAGTGAACCTATTGCCCGTGCAAAAAGTCTTGAAAATATTATAATTTCACATTCTTGCATACGCGCGTACGTGTGGCTTATTGATAAAAATTAAATTTAAATTATAATTTTTTTATACCGGAATTATTGCAATGAATTATACGTTATTTTGAGTTATCCGCATCAAGGTAAACCATTTCACCTTGATCCACGAAATTTCGTTCCATACATACAGAACGATCAAAGTTGCTAGGAAAATCAGTTTGTTCGTATTGAAACACGGTATGCCGGGTGAATTTTCGGCACCCGAATCTGTTAATAATTTCAAATACGTAGTTAGTTTATGGCATCAAGTTACTGTATTGGATATCAATGTATGGTATTTAATAAAGTATTTTCGCGACATAGGCGATTTCATGATATTATTTTTTGAACGTATAATGAAATTCCTTATAACACGATTGACTTGAAAATTACCATATTAATCTTTAAAATGACTGTGTTTTTAAGGATCAATGTAATTTTCGAATCAATCGTGTAATAAGTAATTATATTATACGTTCACAAATAATGTTCCTAACTTCACCCTACATGTGAGGGGGGTTTATTGTTCCGGGCCGCGCAGAAAGCTTAAGCAAGCGACCGCGGCGGGTGGTAATCGAGCCTGAAAAGACCAATTTATAATTTGGGACGTATTTTACTATCGCGGATGATTTACAATGAACGGCTCGGGAAAAGAGAGTACGACCGGACGCGGGGACTTAAGCAAGCGCTCGTGTCGATCTGTAAACGATCGCTTGCATAAGCGAGCCGGAAGGGTTACGAGGTATGAGCCCTGAGAAGAGCCGCTCGAGTCCCGTCGGACGGTACGGGGCTGTTACAACGGGCCGGAGAGGTGCCGCCGGTATCCAAAACACCGTGAATGCTTGTTCCCCGTAACATAGTGATGGTAAGAAATATCAGTTATAATAGCAATGCTATTTTACAATAGCAATCGCAGACTGCTATTCAGTGTCAACAATAGCAGTGATCGCTAAATTTTGAATTTTAGTTTTTATGTTTTCCTAGTTTCCTACACTGTTTTATATCTGCTATTATATTAGAAGTTAAAACACTCAATATAATGTGAAAAATAACAGTAGCAGCTATAGTAGTAGCATCTTGGCGGCTGGTAAGACGTAATTCACAGATATAATAAGTTTATTCTATATAGGTATCTGTGACATGTGATAATTGATAATGCGCGTGTTATTGACGCTTAACGTATGCTCAGATATTAGATATCAATATATATATATAATGATTTAATGATTTAATTGACTGCTATTTGATATAATATACATGAGCTGCTATTCTTCTTCTTCTTCTTCTTCTTCTTTTTTAGTTTCGGCCTTTAAGACCATACTGACAACGCTGTACTTTGCCACCTATCCCTGTCCTCCACTGCTTCTCTCTAATTGGTACCGGTCTCTATCCTTTCAACTTCTTTCTTACATCATCTTCGATCATTTTTTCTTTCCATCTTTTTTTTTTTTTTAGTTGAGCTGCTATTAAAATATCAAATTTAAAATTAATTAAAAGCATTATATAATATATTATCAGCTGTTATTACAAAATAGCAATAGCATTATCAGATGTTATAAAAACAAATAGCAGATTACCATCACTACCATAACAGCTGTTGCTGAGGTTTCGTTGTGTCGTCACCGAGCTGAGATCCATTTCTGTCTTCGCCGTCGAACCGATACTGGGTGTTTCTCTTCAATCTTCTTCCATTCAATCAACATTTTTCCTTTGTTTTTGATGATGTAAAACATCACTATTTTTCCGATACAACAGTTACCTTTGTGTCGTTTTACCTCGTCACCTTGCTGCACTTCGTAGCCAATTGGTGGCCCTGAAAAGGGCCGTTTTCAGTCTGAACGTGTGCTCTGTTACAGTATGTTTTAACAGTTTGATATGTAAAATGATGAAAAATATATATATGCCATGAAACTGTCTAGTCTAAAATTATATTATATTTACATTTTTAAATGCTCTTCTGGGCTTAGTGGTCAATTGAATATGATCACACGATAATTTCAATTTTTATGCAAATATAAGGGACAAATATATCTTCTATGGAAAGAAATTATGTTTTAATATTTACCTGAATCAACAATATTGTAATATTAATATATAGAGTAATGATTATATATACCAATTGTAATCATTAACAGTTTCCGTATGATTTCAAAATATTCAACCATACACCGTAGACAAATAAATTGTGTACGACCAGTATTCAACCCGAAAAAATTGTTTTTATTATATCATATATTTTTATTAAAGCAAGTGTTAATGATGATATAGTGCGTGTTTATTGTTTTTGAAACAAGGTCATTTGTTTCGTTCGAGACTAGTTATTAAATACAATTGGATTGGATCGAAGGGACCGTTATTAAGAAAATGTTTTTAAATTGAATTCATTAAAAAAAATTGATTTTTTCTACAATGAAAATACAATTTTTACAATACAATACAATATGAGAATAAAAAAGTTAATACACAATAAAAGTATTTATATTCATATTAATTACGTTTGTATTACGAAGACAGCCAACGAACTAAAAATATAAACCTCTATTAACAATTGATAAAATGCCAAGGGTTGCGCCAACTTTTTTTCTTAAACGAGACGGAGGAACAAAAAAACGCCATAGAAAATGTAATGTCCTTGCCGTAGACTACGAGAAATCGACTAAGACATATTTTCGTCCGCACACGTTTCGACCATCAGATATTGTCGTAATACATGTGTGTGAGTGTGAGTGTGTATTCTTTGACGGATTTTTAAAACCATCGTCAGACCACCTAAACTAATCTTCAACAGCACCCTAGTCCGACGCCATAGTTCGACGCAACTAGGGTGAGAGGCTAGGGAGGTTTATCCCCCCTGGACCAAGGTTTATCCCCCCATAAGTATTCCATGTTATACATGGCGTACTGCATACAGTTCACCTACCTACATAACTCACAATAGGATCACCTACAAAAAAAGACACGATGCAGTAAATCCAACTTGGCTCAGAATCTAAAATATATTAACATGGTATATAAGAGTAGGAGTAATCTACAGGTTATTTTAAATTAAATTTTATTTGGAATTGTATATCTAAAATATCGTCCATACCTAACAAATGTTTGGGGAAACACTGTCAATCGTTTGTCGAACATTCGTCAAAAGTTTGTCAAACATTTTATCAGTACAACGAACGTTTGTTTATAATTCAGTTGTTCGTTATATGTTTACCAACAGTTGTGACCATGTCAAATCTTGAAGAAAGTGCATGTTGCTGGTTTTGTTATAATGCGTAATAAAACATAAAAAAAAAAAAATTAAAGACAAAAACAGGTGGTGGGAAAGACAATTTTTTCAGCAAAGAAAGACATACAGTAGTGAGAATTTCATTTTAGATTTACATGATGGTGATTTATTAAGTAATTTTACCACTAACTTAATAATTATTTATATAGAGATACATCGGTATACAAGTACAAACAAACATTCAAAATATTCGCCTAGTGAGTGAACATTTTTGTTTGGATTATTGACAAAAAAATTGATTTGGAAACGCGTCTATATCAAACAAAAATTCAAAAAACATTCGTCGAATGTTTGCTAGATATTTTTTGGTGTTCGGCGAACGTTTGACAAACTTTTTGAATTGTTTATTTGGTGTGGACGCAGCTTTACAAACATTTTACAAACGTTTGGTCAAACGTTCGTCAAACATCCAAAATATCCAACAAACATGTTTGTTGAATATTTGGTTGGTATAGACGTGTTCTAAATAATTTTGTTTGTCAATATCCCAAACAAAATTATTCGCTTATTATTTGAACATTATGATATACATTTTGTAAGAAACAAAATGATTTCATATAAATAACTGTTTATTTACTATTTATTATTTGTAATATACACTTGGGAGTGGGGTTGATAAAATTAAAATCGTCCTTTTCTTGAAGTTTGGTCAAAACCAAAAAATTATTAAACAAATCACTTGCGTGTTTTAAAGCCACTTCCACACCTAGCAAACATTTGGGGAAACATTGTTTGTTGAACGTTTGAATAGAAGTTAAAGACGATGATGGGTAAGACAACTATTACAATGCCGAAAAAAATTATAGTGGTGAGCGTTTCATTTTGGATTTATACGAAAGTGATTTGTTTAATAATTTTACAAGAATGTCAAGTGCCAATTTTGAATTTTTAATAAATGTAATTGGACCCAAGGTTGCAAATGAAAATACAAATTTTCGCGAAAGTATTTCAGTATCAGTGCGTATAGCAATTACTTTAAGATTTTTATTGTCTGGTCAATCGTATCATTACGATTTTAAATATCAACCCCACTCCCATGTGTATATTACAAATAATAAATAGTAAATAAACAGTTATTAGTATGAAATCATTTTTTATCTCACAAAATGTATGCCATAATAATTAGCGAACAATTTTGTTTGGGAACATGTCTATACCAAACATTCAACAAACATGTTGGTTGGATATTTTGGATGCTTGACGAACGTTTGACCAAACGTTAGTAAAATGTTTGTTGGGTGTAGACGCAGCTTAAATATTGGGAAAAATACTAAACCTAGAGTGACATAAATAGATTACTTTTATATTTTATTGTAAATCATATTTACATAATCAATAATCATATGTTCATATTAAATATTTCATCTATCTTTGTAGTGTATTCTATAAGTTTTTTTTATTAATAATATCTACCCAATATACAATTGTGATCTTGTATACCTACTAAGTTGAAACTTTTCACTGAATTGATTCAGCGAGAAAATTATCTATCGGTTCTTTAAAATTCCATACATCCACAAATACTATCCGATCTAAGGAGTATGTAATTCCCATAGCCTGAAATCAGTCCGACTTTTATGTATCTCAAGAAAGAGCGGCCCATGTATATTTGTCTGCACCTGGGTCTTTGACACTCTAGTTACGACACTGGGTGTCGTATACGATTTCGTGGGTGCGAAGTCTGACGGGTTTTCACTCCTCCTGTAGAGTCCGCCGCAGTGGTTTCACCCGACTACCACCGTCGTATTCGGTCGCGCCAAAGCACATGAACGACAATCGATAACGTTGCGTACGGCCGCTGCGCTCTTCCTTAAGTTTTCACGAACAGCGAACAAGAATGTTAAGCGAGAAAATGAATAAAAACGAAAAAAAAAAATAGAAAAAAGCGGAAAAGACAGTTGACTAAAAGTAAAACTGTTGTCCTCACGCATTACGGTGCAGCGACACTCGCACCACACGGACCGGGTACACTGCAGTAATTAAAACGTAAAACATTTCATTACGCGTATTACTTCAATTATGATAAAATTGTGTTAATGATAAATTGAAATCAAATTACCAGCCGTTCTCCACTAATTGAATACACTTTATTGGGTATGATTATGGTTATAGAATTATAAAATAACGATTATTCAAATATTCCTATGATTCCCCGTCATTAAATTGCCTATACCTCTTCGTGAATCGGTGAGACTGGATTTCGTTGTATGAAAAAAAAAAAAAAAAAAAAAACATTGAACGTGCAGTCGCTTTCTGCAGAGAATTCGCCGTCCGAACGGATTCGGATAATTGTATTATCTTCGAAAGCGCGGGGTTTTACGTTGACCTAATAAGTAACGGGGTGGGTAAAAACCCGATCGTTGATACACACACGTGGCTATAAGTTTAAGTTGAAGTTTTGAAATACGTGACGTTTTCAACTCGTCTCGTTAGATTCATTGGAATACAATAAAAATCTGGCTCGATTCCATCGCACGGTATAGAAAGATAGGGAAAAAAAAAGGAAAAAAACACTGGTATTATCGCGGCACGCCGGACATTTTAAAATGCCTTATTTTTGCCGATATGATCGTTTTCACCGGAACGCACCGTAAATTTTTTTACGCCCTAAGCGTTTGTCCGCCGTCACGGAAACGCACCGCAAGGGTAGCCCGCGTGAACCCCACCCTACTGCCGTCGCAAACGACATGTGTAATATTATTTTTGTTATCAATTCCGTACGATCGGATTTCGAAGTATAACGTAAACTGTGCAATACATTTAGAGTGTCCATTGCACACGGTCAAGTGACGTCCGAAAGTAACAACGAAAATAATACACAACGACGAGCGCTGCCGTAACAATAATTTGTCACGCCGCCGCCGTTCAGTCATTACGTAGCTGGTGTTGCATACGCGTGCGGTATTTCTCTCTCTCTCTCTCTCTCTCTCCTTCTCTTCCCCTCTCACTTTTCCATGGGAAGTATTCGGAATCCTGAGTGTTAACCTTATTTTTTTTTTCTTCTGTTTTTTAATTAACTAAATAACCATCGCAACCATAGGCGTAACGCAACACCGTACACGCCCGTAAATTCAATGTCCTGGCTCGTTTTTATCGTACACAATACCATTTTCCAGACGCGACCCGTGAAACGTTACATGCGTAATACGTTCAGTGTTCTCATCCGATTGGCGTCCCAGACGACTGAAAACAGAATACCTACCTACCGTGATTATTGTTATGATATGATATCGCTTGTTGTTGACGTTGGAACGAACGTGGTATAAATTTGATACACGAATGATAATAATATTAGTTTTCATCATTACGCTCGGCTAGAAAAATTGTTCGTGGTCATTTATTTCAATTAAGCGCAATACATATTATTATTGTACTACGGTGTTAAATGGTTGTAGTTAATACATTTTTAACACTGCATTATCAGTAATGAAAATGTTAAACCATATTTAATTCATTGAATAATTACACGACCCAATTAATCTCTGCGACCTCTGGTCCGTGAAGCCTATTGTGATAGATTGATGACCGGTACTCGATTAACCATGCGTGTAAACGCAAGCTTGTTTAAACTTAACGTGTCGTAATATCTTTAAACGCGTACATGAATTTCATGCAATTTATTAACATGTTCTGTGTTATTTAACATTACTCTGTCCACTTATCGTTTATCTACTTTTCTGCTCGTCGACGACAATGCGATCACATTCTCACAACAATCGATAGTAAAATAAGTATGAGACAACAAAAAACCAAAATAGCCCATTCGCTACCTATGCAGCAAAAAAAAAAAAAAAAAAAAACTCCAATAAAATAATAATAATAGCCTAATAACAATTTTTTAAAATATATAATTCTTATTTAGGTTACATTATAATAATAAATGTTAAAAAATTGTATTTGTTATAAGATATTCCAACCATTTTGTAATATATACTATACACGTATTTTTATTTCAACTCTTGAGTCTGAACGCGAACCACACTGAGAATTACAAAGGAAATAAAGAAAAAAAAACCGGAGGGAAACACGAAAACAAATGGATCATCTCCGCTTTTGATCCGTCTACTTCAGAGAGAACAGTGGCTTTCCATGCACCCATATGAAGAAACAATTCGTAATGATTTTTTTTCCGAGATAAAAACATTCAACGAACCGTGATTATTTTGTTAAGGATTCCAAACGAAGCAAGAGATTTATAAGTTTTACAATTATGTTTGATTTTTGATTTTTTTCAGTTTTGGGCGGTATATGAATCGGTTGAGCAACATATAATGATGATCTTGCGGGAAGGGTCATTATTTGTAGAGTGCTCTGTTCCGTAACAAAATAATTCGAAATCATAAAACAAATAAAAGTTGATTATTCCGAGACAATGCGCTCGAGTCACAAGTGTATACTGAGTGAAACATGAATAGATTAGTATAGGATGTTCACAATACAGTCGAGAGAAGTGCTTGATATCGCACTGTAAATGTATGAATATAACTATACCGTTTGTGGTTTAACGTATTGTAAATTATGACAGCTACTAACCTCACAATGTGTAGCGTTTTAATTAACAATTAATGAATATGGTTTTACGTTCGATTTCTCTGCAAGCCGTACGGCGGTAAGACTAAGCATTTGATTTGAAGTCAATATCACATACATATATTATATATTACACACACAGCGACATTTAGATAAACGATGTCGTTCGAGCGCCAAACATTCTAACAAATAAAAATATGAATTCACTAAACGGTCAATTAACTAATTCGATTAAACGCAATGCTCGTATACCGCGCGAGCCGATAATTTTTCCGGCTGAGAAGTCGGATAATGTAGCTCAGCGGTTATAAACACGTACGCATTAGACGTAATAACGGTCAAGGAGACAAACGGGAACTTAGAGGGTACTGCTTACAATCGCATTTGCTGATTACTGTTATAAGTACTAGCGTAGACGTTTATTAGATGGGTTATAACCAGGACTCGGGAGTTAAAGCATTTGATTATTTTTATTAACTTAAAATGTAGCAGAGTGCTATAGACGTGTATGTCAAGTTATAACACGTACAATTATGAAAGTGCCATTTTTTACTTTTTTCAGCAATTTTTCAAAAAAATGTATTTTTTATCTGATCGGGGTAATCGACGGTCATAATAGAATCCAGGACAACACAACTAACTGGTAACATACCTACTAATGTTTTATCTTTAATTGATTGACAAGTTTTTTAAACATTTTACGTTTTTACACAAGCGATGTGAAATAGGAAAGTATACCATAGGAGCACACAAGGACATCCAAGAAAAATTGTTTCAAATTTTAGGGCACCGCAAAACATCCCGCTGGCTCTGCGTTGTCTTGTGCGGAAACTATACTTTCGACCAAGAATTTTGTTCGTGTCCGCTGCGGAATAACGATTGTAATTTTTAAAACAATAAATTCAAATGGTTTTAACCTCCTCGAGTGGTTCTAATTTTCAATTTGAATGCGCTCAAGTACCGTTATTACATCTAGCTACGCATATTATACGACTGTAATATCTTCACGTATCGAGATTATTAATTATTATCGGTAACGATTCACAAACCTATTCTCGTTTTACAGTCTTCGTTCACATGGATCGATGTTGGAGCTAGAACTAATTAATTAAACCTTTCAAAATTAAATCACACTCTCGTAGATACCATGTCTCCTATACTTATGAAACGTGCATTAAATTACATATGTACTGCTGCGGTGCACTATTATGGCTGCATTACCATTTTAGACCTCGGTTACGATGCCATTTGGCCTATAGTTCGAAAGCACCCTCGGAAAATTGAGGATTTTATTGTTTTTCAGAACTTTATGATAAAGATTATGTTCCTCGGGGAGTTATTTTACAGATTTTGGATTCGGCCCAATGTTTTATAGCCGCACAGTTTTACTTCTATATGAAGCAAACGCGTACATTCATTTTTGTCCAGTAAAAATAATTTCATACACTGACATTCATATTATACATCGAAATAAAATGTCGATAACTAAGCGAAGAGCTTTTATAATTTTGATGGACGACGAAACGTATATCCAAATAACCCGGTTAAAAACAGAGTAATGTATTTTTGTCAGTACATACTTCAGTAAATGATCTGTATACCATTTATACTGATTACAATAACTGATGGTTGTTGTTTTATTTTTTCCAGCTACCATACTCAAAGATAAAACCGTATGTTTGATAAGCTATTTGAATATAGGGCAAATTGCACAAGGTTTAGAGATCAAATTGAACCGCTTGGATTTCATTCGACTGTAATATGTTCAAAATATAGTTTTGGTTTCAACTATTTACAAGTGTTTGTGTAATGCATTCGATCTATCTGCGTGTTATTTCAAAACCACGATAACGGCGTGATTTTATTATGAAACGGTACGAATTAAATCGTTTTCCCAACGTGAACCTACAGTTTAGTGTCTGTGGAATGAGCAGGCACGGCACTAGAATTTTTTGAGTGGAGCAAATATTTTTTTAACATGGGCTAAGGTTTTTTCAACAAATACTGAGATTATTTAAATAAAATATAAATATTTTCGTATCATATAATATAGCTATTATTATTTTTGTGACGTACAACCACAATTATATGCAAACGAACAAATGGTAATAAATTATAAGTGAATAAGCAAAATAAACATATACAATTCGGGGTGTATCTAAAAACGTAAAACGAAAATCTTCAATAATACGAAAGCGTTTATATGAATAACAAATTTTTAAAAAGTATGTTTCATCAATCTCTGACGTAAGTCTTTTAAAAATAATGTTTTATAACTTTATCGTGTCAACTTATATCATACATATTTTTCAGTAGGGGGACTGGCGAGAGGACTGAACTGTTTACTGGGGTGGGCTGGAGCCCCCCTTGTGCCATCCCTCGGTGCCGTGTCTGGGAATCGGATGTTTTTTCAATACGACGGATGAACTAATTGAACAAGTACGCGACGACGGATGACATTACCGGAGAAAGAGATCTTTTTTTTCGGTGTCGATGAACGCACATTGATGCACCAAGTTGTAATCATGAATCGACATTTTCGCACAGGGCTGACCGCTACGGGATACGGTGGGTGGGGGGGGGGGGGTGCACGTAATAATGGCCGTTTAACGAGCCAAAGGGTGATTTGCACATGGTACGGCGCAAACTAATACATTTATTTACGGTCGAGTCAAGCGAGTATACTCTACCGGGACTGTGATACGAGACGGTGGCCGCCGTGCGTTCAGTGATTCGCTCGAAATGAACTCCCTTGCGCGTTTTACACTATTTATCCAGACGATTGCAATACAATTATATTTGCGCGTGCAGGATTATTGCGAGCTTGGGCCGCATCTGTTCGTGCAGATCGGCCGGGTAAATATGATGTCACAAGTTGTTGGGTATCAGCGCCTTGGTGGTGGACCTAGTTACGTTCGTAGTCGTCTTCGTACACTAGGGTCATCGGATCGTCTACAAACGCATGCAGGGAGTGCCACGTGCAGACTACCGCCATCCTCTCCAAGTAACTCTTTAACGTATATTATGCGTCGAATGTGCCATACGTTTACAACTAGACGTTTCGTCGACGCACGGTCAGTGTAGTATCCGTGCGTACGGTAATGTACAAGTGCCGAATATCGCACGCTCGTCGACCGCTATTTCTCAATAACTATTGGAGCTGGAACGTGGAACGATGGACACGTAGCATTCAACGGCATCCGAGATTTTGCACTCGACAATGTTACCGACGGTGCCGCAATAACCGGGTGTGTCGCGTGCGTCGAACACACGGGCCCGATGACAATGTTTGAAAAGTATTTAGAAAGCGATAAAATAAAACCGTTTTGTAATAATTATTATTGATGGAGGTCGAACAACAGTTGAACGATTTTTGTTCTGTACGCATTCATCGTACATCAACGTTTCTCGTTTAAAATCTAAATTAAAAATCGTTCGGTTATCGCAACGATTTGCGGTAAAGGTTTTCCTTCAGGGTCAGGACGCTGGGGGTAGGGATATTGATTTTGTTTTGCACACGGGCCCGAGTCCGTGTAGTCGCGGCACCGGTTGCCGATGATAATGTTCTGAAACGATGGCGACAGACAGAAAAAAAAAAATCGACGAAAAAAAATGCACTCGAACCCACGTAAATATAAACATCGCGCCGCGATCGACCAGACCCGGTAGCGGTGCGGCGCCGTTGCACAGTGACGCGCGGTAAAACGGTAATACAGTGGACGCGACTCGGGTCGTTGCACCCATCGTTCCGTGTTGCCGCGACCTCTTTCTTTACTGCGCACGTATTTCTTCAACTATTGTTGCGGCGACGGCAGCGCATTATTTTACATCACACATGCGGCCGCGCGGTGCACACCGTGTACAAAGTGTTCCCGTGTTTTCCGTTTTAGATTAATGAAATGTCGTACGCGCCGCCGCCGCCGCCGCCGCCGCGATTCCGTTGATCGACGACGTTTCGACAAGCGTCGCGGGCACGGGAAACATTCAAAACGTTCGGCCAGCGGCGACCAACACATAATTAACAGATGCTGCGCGAGCGACCCGGCGCTACAACGGTGCGCGTTGCCGGTAAAATGTCGATTGTTATGACCGCGACTAGTACCGCCGAACTGCGGACGCGGCAGTCGTACAATACACACATACTGACCGTGGCCGTCGGCCCTAAACGTACGGTTTCTAAGGTACGACATGTCGCTGCGACAAGTCGACAACATCTGTTTGTACGAAAACGTTATTCATTGGTTCGACGAGTCGCAGCGACCTAACTTTGAGCCGTCGCGACCGACAACACCATTGCTCCGAGAGCAGTACCTTGCGACATGTCACCGCGACACATCACAACGACTGTTGAAACATTTGTAGATACAATCGCGTCAACACTGATATTCTCGGCATCGGAAGACGAAATTATAATTTGTGAATTCCAGAATAATACACTTCTTTACAATATTGGAAATCCAAATTATAAAAATACTATTCAAAAAAATGACATTCGATCATCATCAATTATTCTCTATCCCGATGTATAAATAAAATTAATTTATAGGTTTTATAATGTTTGGCGATGAGGTAACTAAAATTTTTTATTGTTGTTCTTCTTCTAATAATAGTGTAAGAATATTATTATTATTTAAAATATATCTATTCGTTGTAATACGATATTATATTATATTATATGAAAAATACGGGCGCATTTGAACAAGTTTAAAAACGGACGCTTACCGAATACCAGTTGTGTCGCTGCGACTTGCCGCGTCTTGGAAACCACTCTATCCGAAAAGCGTCGTGACGACTTGTCGCCGCGACATGTCGTACCTTAGACACCGTACCTTAACGACGAAACTTTTAACCGTGATATTACCGTGCCAAACGCAGTGTCACGAGTACAGAGGACCCGGTGCACGTCATGGTGCACGAAAACGGCGAAACGATAAGTTTTATCATCGGCTCCCGGAGCACTTTTAACGTCTCGTGTTTGTTTACCGTAAAACTTCTACGGCGCTTTTACGGTTTTACACGTTCACGGAGGCAAACGGCGGAAGACGTCGGTCAAACATATTTATACTCGTACCTATATGTTATATATATACATACTTACGTAAAAAAAAAAAAATGTTAGCCGTGTGCTTCAAAAAATATTTCCACGAGCCAAAAGAAACAAACGAGACAGACGTTCGGCTACATAAGGATTCACGCGCTGCTGCCGTGCACTGTGTAAACAGTAGTGTTTCGTTTTTCGTTAGATAAATGAAGACAAGGCGCGAAAACTAAAAACTTCATCCCTCGCGAAACGCACCAAGTTCCACGAGAGT
This sequence comes from Sipha flava, assembly GCF_003268045.1. Taxonomy (NCBI): domain Eukaryota; kingdom Metazoa; phylum Arthropoda; class Insecta; order Hemiptera; family Aphididae; genus Sipha; species Sipha flava. The sequence goes on along the minus strand of NW_020273533.1, from coordinate 50,842 downwards.
CTAACGAGACGTAACTCGTGTTAATAATAAACAATCAAACCCCGTCCGACAGCGCACGAGACTAAATACTAAAACGTTATCGGTTTTTTCAATCAAATACGGATGTTTGGGTATAAAATGCACTTGCCTCTGAAAATTGTTGAGTTCGCCACGGCACCGAATGAGATTATTATACGATTTTGTAAAAATACTGAGACCACGGGCCCTCTGGCCGGCCCTGAGCACACGTGTACGCGTTGTTAACCGTTTCTCATCCGTTCGCGTGCGCTCCGGCAAACGGTCGGCGGTCCCGAGTTACCGGCAGCCGAAATATCATGACTTCAGCGTTCGATCGCGTTTTGCCTTCGCATTAAAATTGCGGCGTAAGGCGTCGTCGTCGTGACAACTGCACACCTACTAATACGACCGATGTTATTGTCTGAAACGGTTCGTCGACAATCGGACGACAGGTACCTGTGCAACGCGTGCGTAGCTCATAACGGGTTTTCCGGGTCATTTCGTTTTTGATCGGCCCGTTTAACACGCGGCCGGGGTGAAAACCGCGCGAGGTATTGCGCGCAACGCGTTCTTTCGAATCTTTCGCACAGCGTTTCGTACATTGCGCGTGTCGTGCGTTTTCCGGAAAACGGTCGATTTCGTTTCCAATATACGCGTTCGACGTGCACGCATAGTGCGTAATCGTAATGCGACGCGATATGGGTTGTGACGATTTGTTGTACGAATATACTAAATTGCAATGTTCTCGTGCCGAGTTAACGTTCGTTGATTGTGTTTCGGATGAGGTTCTTATTATTTGCTCGCGCGAAGGGCCGCGCCCGAAGGGTAAAACATCCCGGCCACGGTACAGGTTCGTTCGACGCGGATGTTGTACGATGCGGTACAAATATTTGTAAACGACCGCCGTCGTAAACCATCGTATCCGGTGTTCCGTGAAAGTTTGTTTCGTACTACCGCGTTTAAAACACTGCCGTCCGCGATGGACTCCCGAGAGATCGTCGCCGCTGAATCTTAAACGCCGAACCGCACGCACCCGAATCTGTATTTAAGGAATCGATTATATGTGAGACACACATTTCGAATTTTTTTAATGCTGATCATTTTATAACGAAATCAAATAACGCGTGACTGTGAATACTGAATCGGGCTTTTTTTCCGGTCCATACTTAGTGAAAAATCAAATAAAACAAGCGTAACTTTCACAGTTAAAAAAATCACTACACAAAAGTCGATTCTAAATAGATCCGACATTGGATTAAAAAAAAAGAAACCACAAATATTAAGGATTCGCCTGATTTAAATACCACCAACGATTTTACTTGTAAATGTTGAGCCCGAATTGAAGAAAAAATTTGAATCACCCCCTCCTAGAAGTCTAAATACGCCCCCGTCGCAAAGAGATCACATTAACTTTTCGCGATACCGTATTCACCCCTACGCCGGGCCGTAAACCCTTGGCGGTCGAACACAATCAACGACGTCACCGAGTGGCACTAATTAATAGTCCGACGCGGTCACTTTTCGCATACACGGATTTCGCGGTAGAACCGTTGCGTTCAGTTTCCGTACGGTTGTTTTTTCGCTGTAATAACATCGCCACGCCGCAGGTGCTCGTATATAAGCGAATGTTAATGTTTATCTTCGATCACGAACCGTAATCCGATCGATCGGTGCACGAACAGGTCCTATTAGACAGTTGCGCACACAGGATTTTTTTCGGGGGGGGGGGGGGGGGTCAAGGTAAAAATATATCACATTTTACAATTAACAAAATTATGTAAATCCTTACTATATTTTAACTTAAATAATAGCATTGATTATAGAATAGTCTATTCTATAATCAATGATACTAGGTATTCAATACTAGTTCTTCATATTTCAAACTTGTAAAATTTGTAAATTTTAACCTAGACATCGGAGAAAATGTCGGGGGAGTTACAACCTAAACTTGGAAAAAGACGCTTTTTAACCAATTAAAATTTGATGTTAAGATATTTTTTTGTTAACGATACAATTTATAAGTTATTATTCGTGTTGATTTTAAACATTGAAAATTCCCTTATGTTATTTTCATACTTACATCATTAAATCCATACGTAGTGTGTACAAATAGACAACGTCTACGTATTTCAAAAAGTATAATGGAAATATTTCGATTTTTATCGTAGGACGAAAATACGACTTTTGCACAATTCACGCCCCCGGCGTAGGCACAGTTCGTCGTCATACCCTTGCTACGCCACTGGTCGTCGGAGGCAATTGGACGTTTTGGACGCCGTTCGACCGAACAAGTCGGTTCGGAACGGACTCGTCGATGTGCTTTTACGCGGTTGAATCGTCGCGACACCGCCCGTGGACTCCTTGACGTTGGCGCGCGTAGCGTACGACGAAATAATATCGTGTGCTGCGATATTATAAATTATTATATCCGGGACTAAAATTGTATGCAGTACGTCGTGTAATACGAAATGTTAAGTGTGTAGTACGAGATTAAAAAGCATGTTGTGTTTCTATCCTTTGTACTCGTATTATGGTATCTGTTTTTAATTTAAAATTATTTTCTTATTGAATTATTTTACCATATTTATAAAATTCCAAGATGTACGAGTACCTACATATCGTCAGCAAAATCAAGAATACCAACTATTTTAACTGTGCCACTCGTTACTGTTAACGTTTGAAAGGGGTTGTACGACAAACGCCATAAGTGTGTAGCACGAAAAAGTATATATTTTAGCCTCTGTACGTATATTATTGTTATACATGTGAGGCCGATGATAAACGTGCGCTATAAAACGAATTATTTGTGCGCAAACACTCGCACACGTTCGTCGGGCTCGTGATATCGTAAAAACGGATTTGTAGTCTGCGACCTGCCGCTGAGCATATTATATTGTTGTTGTATCGATCGGCCGCGTGTGTGTGTGTTTGTTTCCATATAATAATATGACCGTTCATGGTCGTATGTTTTCACTATTTTTTCCCTCTCTCTCTCGTTCGTTTTCCGTCGACCGAATAAAACATAGGACACCCGCAGTCGGTGCGCGTACGCGGGGCCCAATATCGCGCGTTCACCATATACATCCTTTTGACTTTGATCGAAAAACACACTCATCTCTCTTCTTACTCTCTCTCTCTCTCTCTCTCTCTCTCTCTCTCTCTCTCTCTCTCCCTCCTTCTGTCCCTCGCGCATAATGATGTGTGCATCGACACGGTCTTGTACATGTATTTTAAGCGGTGACCGCGCCGTTGTCGATAATACGCGTGTGTACACAACAATATTATCGCGTTCAAATACCTACGGCGCGTACTGCATTGAACGAAAGCATTGCTCTCCAGTGGCGGATCCATGGGGGTTTAACCCCCCCGCCCCACCAAACCGGGAAAAATATGTATCAAAAATCAATAATTTTCATTATCGAGTGAAAATATTTTTCACCCCCCCCCCCCCCAAAGAAAATCCTGGAGCCGCCTCAGTTGCTCTCGGTACCGTTACGGAACGAAAACGAAATTGATCGCGCGTCATCGTTGAATCGTAAACGTAATGGAATCCGTCGGGAAGTCGTAGGAAAGCAAGCGAAACATTATTTATTATTTCTCCGTTCCCCTTGTGCACAACATACGATTAACGACGAACGTGGTTCGAAGTCACCGCCGGACGTACTTTGGCGTATTTGCGCGTGCGTCGTCGACGCGATCTTGGCGCTGCGCTGTTTCTGCTACCCACTACGGTGTGTTCCCATGCGAACGTGTTTACGGACGCCACCGACCATTGTGTTGTAAACGCCCACGTTTGTTTAACGGTCTCGTTCCAACGACACGTGAACGGAAAAATTATGCAGCAGTTATGTATACATCTGCGATGAAACGTAATAATAGTCGTACGCGAATGTTTTAATAACGCGGTCGGATCAGTGGCGTGGATTAGGACTCGCTACCACCCCTGGAAAACTTAGAAAAAGACGCTTTTTAACCAATTAAAATTTGATGATAAGATATTTTTTTTGTTAACGATGCAATTTATATTTATGAGTTATTATTAGAGTTGATTTTAAACTTTGAACATTTGCTTTTCTCCCTTTACGACTGGCAAATTCGTCAATAATTTCTTCATACGAAATTTTTTATTTAAATGTCCTTGCGCTATTTTCATCATTAAATTCACACGAAATGTGTACAAACAGACAACACAACGTATTTCAAAGAACACAATGGGAAAATTTCGATTTTATTGTAGGATAAAAATGCGACTTTCGTACGATTTGGCGCCCCTTTACAATTAGCGCCCCTGGTGTAGGCACATTTCGCCATACCCTTGCTACGCCATTGGGCCGGATAAAATCATCACCGGAGACGACCGAACTTAAGCGAATGGCAACGCCGGTGCAAGTGATCGGATGAATATTTCACGCGTGGATTCTTTTTTGCGGTAATGCAAAACGTTACCTATTTGATAATATAAAACAAACAGAACTGATTGCATCGAAAAAAAAATGAAAAAAAAAAAAAATTACGTCTTCTTGAACCTGTTACGCGTCCTATCAAGTCGCACGGCTTAACGGTTAAACCGACGGAAGCGGAATCGATAGCGGAATAATAGAATAAAAAAAAAAAAAAAAATGTGCACAAAAACCTCGATAAATTGATGATTAATATACTAGTGCACTTCTGCAGTAGGAAAAAGAAAAAAAAGCGAATTGCCGTATTGCGAATGTAATATATTCAATTCAGTGGGCGTCGTACGCACGGTGAAAACGCACAGCGTCGATTAGGTCAGTCATTACAGAAGCGTGTGGTGTCCGCGTACGTTTCGCAAAGGACAATTGCAAACAGTGTTTTTCCTATCGCTATATTATTCTCAAAATGTCCTCGACAACGACTGACAACGCTTGCGATAAATATAATAAGTCGAGAGTCAAAGTCTAATAATACGAGCGAACAATTCGACGATACGATGTGTTTTTGCCGCTACGAAAGTGTCGCAGGCAGCGCTCGACGCGTTTCCGTTGAAAACGTAATGCCGTTCTTACGTAACATTGCATCGGATCGATCATCCAAGGAAATCCGGAAGCGGAACGGATTACAAATCGTAGTGCATCGAGTGCACTGGTATTGCGCCGAAGTGAAAAACAAAAGCGCAGCCATAGCTCGATAGACGATCGGAAAAACCGTTCGTTTAATCTGATATTTATTTATTTTTTATTCGATATGCCGGTTTCAATTTGAATATGTATTCATGACATATTAAAACAATACGGGAAACACGGCTAGTAGGGGATAGAGGTGGGTTCTGTTTTTACCTCTCGACCCAATTCGATTTCCGCGTCAATGTCAACTAGGTGAGTAGCGCACCCGGTACGATTTATTTAACGCAGTTTCGACAAGTTAGTTGTATTCGTTTTAGAAGAACGCGGTTTCACACGTGCGCGCACGCTTAGAAGAAGGATAAATTATCACGTCAACGTCGCAAGACGGCGTCGAAGGTTTTCGTATCGCGTTGTACGATATCGCGTATCTCGCAAAAATTAACCTAAATAGGAGACGAGAGCGCGTTATTGTTTTTTCAAGGACGCACTACGACCGTTCTACGTATTGGAAATGTGTTTGGCTTTTTTTTCTTTTTTATATTCGCCACGTGGTTGCGCTCGCGTATTTTATTCGTGTTAAGCGGTTACGTGTACTGCATCGTGAAAAAAAAGGGGGGGGGGGGGGGGGGGGGGAAAAAAAGGGGGGGGGGGGGTAAATAGGAAAAATAGCAGTGTACGGTTTGCCAGCAGTAAAGTTTATTTTTGTGAAATCCAAAACAGACTTTTGACGAGAAATTTATTAGGAGGAAAAAGAGCGCCGAAAGAAATAATAATAATATTCGAAAATGGCTCGGTGCTTCAGCAGTCGTGGTCTTCAAAATGGTGAAACTTTTTAATTACTTGTCCACCGCCGCCGACATCCCTATTCGCCTCCGTGCGCGATACACCAAGTGTACAAATGAGTTTAATATTCATAAGTCACACAGAAAGGCATGACAACAAGTGATTTCGTTTTCTTATTTATCTACCAAGGACACGGTATAAATTGCAAAAGTATAAATTATCATTATTTTGGTTCTGGAATACTTGTTTTTATTAATTTTCCTGAGTTTTTTTTTATTCGTGGCTCGTCAAGAACAATAATAGTGTGCATTGCCGGCTAAATCTACGTCTACCTAGAAAATATGATTTTCGGAAACGATATAGTGCGATGACATTAATTATCAAACCAATATAAATAGTACACGTGCATCGTTATAACGGTGGCGTAATGATGCAATCAAACGTTAAGAAAATACATAATATGTATTATTTAATATTATTTTTCTCGTGGTTTCTATGAAACGTGAACCGTATGGATTTTACGGAAAATTAATAAATTCTAAAATAAATCAATATCATGGTTTATGATTTTTAATGAAGTACTAGGTTTTTTTTTTCCTATTGTTTTCGGATTTTTCAGGAATAGTTTTTTAAATTAAAAAGCTCAAATGCATCCATTATACATATTTAAATTGATGTTTTGTATAATATTTGTTTGTAACATGCTGCAAGTAGTATAATTACAATCTTCTAAACTTCTTTTTATTTTTATTTTTTTTTATTAGCTTCTAAAAACACAGTGAAACTTTTCTGAAACGTTACACTATTAATATATATATATATAATAAGCTTTTAAATTAAATCAAGTAGTACAATTATTCTTATTTATCGGTATGTTTGATAAATAAATTATACAGATTTATTTCCACCGATGGTAATACGATTCTTTATACTTGATAAAACCAACAAATGTATGTATGATATTTTGATGAAACATTTAACTTTCACTTTTCATTGTGTTAATTAATAAGTCAAAACGTATTGTACCCACTAACATACACACACAATGTTGTTAATAGTCTCTCGGTTTCTAAGTAAAAATAAACATAGATTTAATTACCCGTCGCCGTGCGTATCTACAATGTAATTAATACGGGTTCGTTATTGTACGTAGTCAAAAGAAAACGCCCCCCTCCACCCGATTTGTATTAACATAATTTTAAGTTTGTAATCGTTGCGAAGGTTGTACCTCGTAACACCAAGACGTACCCACAAGGAGGTATATACCATCAAAATCCAACGTCTATTCAACATCAACGTCATGCATTCAACATCCTTATAATGAAAAAAGTTTTAAAAAAAAAAAAAAAACAAAAACGTACACCGCTCGCCGATGCGGTGCGGACGACGTTTTACAATCCAAAATGATCTATGTACGCGCGTAATGTATTCAAATAATAAATATTAGATAAACGTTGATAATAGAGATGTAACGCGAACGTACGAATACGTAAATTAACTTTAAGTGCATTAGTCATCTGGCTTGCGTTTACGGCTGTCGGAACAATGAACGACTGCTGCGCACGCGGGTGCTCTGTATATTAGGTACAAAAAAAAAACCACTCGCTTTCAGTTTTCGCACCGATCATTGAAATCTACGTGTGTCCAATTCGAAGACGGTGAAATGAACCGTATTTCCCGAACGTTGACCGGTCGACCCGAAAATTGACCCGAAAGATTGCGCTCGGCGTTTTCCGGGGGCCGAGACGTTCGACGGTCTTTCACTGCGCCCGGGGACGTAATAATGATCAAAGCGAACCCACAAAAGTATTATTAACGTACGCACCTAATAATGCTGTTGTACGCGGGCGGAGCGGTTTATTTTGCGCGTGCATTACGACGATTTTCAATATTGTCAACATTTGCAATACAGTGAGCTCACGCGGTAAAAGGTAGTATTATGAGGGTGGTTTTTTTTTTTTTTTTTTGGAGGGGGCGAAGAAATTCGAATAGAAGTTGTTCCGTATACGTACATGAATGCAGAGAGGGAGAGGGCTAGAGGGTCCCCGGCGAGCCATTACCCGGGTCATTTTTACACTCGACTCGAACAACCCCCCGGTCTCGGAACAACCGTTTTGTGTTTTTTGACGGTGAACCCACACCATAACCATTGGTACACGATAATGCGCGCACAAAGACGGTTAAACAAGACTACGCTCGCGTACATAATAACGTCGTACAACGCGTGGCAGCCCCAGAAAGAGGAAAATCGGTCCGCGACAATAAAACCATTACAGGAGGTGCTCGTATCGTAGTCTTATTTTCCCCATCCCCCGTCGGCATATTAGCGTAAACAACCGAAATCGAAACGTTTCCGTTTCGTTTACGGTTCGTCTTGCACTTCGCACCCGGAATATTGCGTTGAACCGCGTGTGATTGTGTCAAATCGTCAAATAAACGTATCACGAATTTCGTGCGATAATTATTCATGTGATCATCGGTGGTACCCGTGTACAAATTAGATACCGTTGTTTGTTCAAATATAATACGCCGTGTACGCTACTACGGCGTCACGGAGATCGTTTCCATTGCACACAGTCTCGTCATTGCTCTCGGTGTTCACGACTATGAATACATTACGCGCAGTTGCCGTTGTTGTATTACAGAGATCTATTAAACGATCAACTGTTGAAGCTGTTATTTAAATGCGCGTTGAATTCATTATATTCGTTTATTGTAGCTCCGTTTATTCGTCACCCACGCTATCGGTTTGGCGTTATTTCGAACTATTATTTTTAATTGATCAATCAGCATTTTATCGACGGAAAAACAATACGTTTTATTGTTCTTTCAAGTCTTTGGAAGTTTACTGATCTTTATCGGATTGTTCAAGTTAAAAACGTCGATTTACTGCGTTAATACCCAAGAAGTTACAGACCTTGAAGATAAACCGTGTATATTGTGTCTGCATAAAATTTCAAACGAAATCATAACAATAACGTAATAATTACCAATATAAATCAACAATATTATTAATCATATTAATATTTTAAACAATTTAAATCCGAGAATTTTATTCATTTATCAGCAGAAATATATAAATTACAATGTTATTCGTACATCGAATCGTTATAGTGACGCGATGTTTGATTCTAGTGGCTAAAGGCGACATATAAAAGACAAAAAGATGAGAATCACTGTTATAAGTTATTAATTGTTGAATGGTGGGGGTCCTGTCGGTGACAAATTATGATCATGATCATTAGCATCTAATGCACATAATGTTCGTAGAAGAAGTGATTTTACAATCACAGCGGAATATTGGTCATGTCTATTTAACGATGGTGTTTCGCGGTGTGTGTGTACTTTTTGTAATGCTAAATGGCTCATTGAATTTATACATCAAACAAAACACCCGCAAACCATCTGGAATGCACGATACAATTATATTATATTAAGGTAATACAATTGTATTAAATAAATTATGCATAGCTGAGCTATTGTTATGGTTAACCCGTACACGATCCAAGTTATTATGACACAGAACAAACGTTGCAGAGTTACCTATAAAGTGATTTGTACTTTATGCTAGTCTGTTGGTCGGCGAGAATATTACAATAGCTCTACAAATTTTTTTTGCAATTCACTATTATATTATGTTCGATCGGCCTAATTAAGATGCGATATATTGGTTGCACGAGTGACTAAATACTATGAAAGTTATAATATCTGTTCACTGAACCGAAGAATTGCGTTCGATTTATTTAACAAATTAATATAAAATATAGTTTACTTAATCCTATGTTAATATCATGTTATAATAACATTCTCAATTTTAATTTATTCGATGACTGCGGTAACAAATTAAAATGATATGTTTATTATCAAAGTAAAATCATAAAATATATACATATTTCTTGTTACTAAAACGTATTATTAATATTTTATAACCATTAAAGTTATTTATATGATTTCCTGTAATTTTCGGTAATCCTTAATTGCATGAATGCTGAAATATTATTCGTATATTTATATGTTATTACTTTCTGTACCACATAACCACATAACCCTTCGAGGGTGTAACTAGGGGGAAAAAAATTGTTAACACCCAACAATATGTAATCAATAATCTACTCAGCTATAATGAGTTGAATACAATAATGTATGTACTGATAATTAATACAGTCATATATAATTTATATACTATATTTATGTCGCGTCCACTTAGTCACTCCTTTCATGAAGTTAGAAATTGTCGTTTTTTTTTACACAATATAAGCAATTTTTCGACTTTTTTGAGAAGTGAATAAAAATAATATTATTCACATTGCGGAATATTTGATTTTTAGGTAAATTTTATGATTTAATGTGAAATTAAACAGTTTATTTGTTAATTTTATTTCTTTATTATGCTTAAATAATTTAGTTTATTTTATATTATACTGTTCGTTAATACTTAAGATTAGTACTAGATTTTTATGAATTTTTTTACGTATCTGTAGTAATTAGTAATTGTCTAGTAGAAATATAACATTAAGATATCAGTTTTTTGAAGTAAATCATTTGTAACTTATGTGAACTGGCTTGTCAGTTGATCAGATCATTTTATTTGAAGATTTATGAAATAATTAAAAATTATTGTACTCTTAGTAGCCGCCAATGCTCGTTGACATTACTTTGTCTTATATTAGTTGCTTTTTAGTAACTGAATAGTAAATATTATTATTTAAAAATTATTAATTTATCAAAAGTTACTAGAGTATTACATTACAAAACTGAAGAAAAAAATATAAATGGTTAAAGATATTGAAACTGCTAAAACCAAAACGTAAGAATTTAACTAATTAAAATCATTTTGATAATAAAAATGAAATATAGTAAATGAAAATAATTTTTTTTATCTACAAATGCACAAAAACTCGTTGAGAGTACTTAACACATATGTAGTGTTTAAAGTTTCGGATCAAAGTTTTTGGTATAAAAGCCCACCAAAAGCGATGAAATATAATGTGATACAAAAGTAGTACATACTTCTAAATTTCTGAATTCTGTTTTTGACAAATGTACTGCCATACTCTCATTGTTTAGTCTGATTTGTTCACAATTAATTACTAAGTTAATAATTAAATTTACGGATATATTGGAATTTTTTTTTGTGCACAAATGAGTAGTAAAAATATAAATGTGCGCAAATAAGTCGTAAATAGTTAATTTTAATAATCAAATATTTTACAATGTGGATAAAATTATTTTTATCCACTTCATGAAAAATTTGAAAAATCGTCTATAAAGTGTAGAAAAATTTAAATCTCACTGAATGAATATATTTCATGAAATGAGTGATTTCATTAAATAGATGCGACATATATAAGTATATATTTATAATCATATGGTAACAAGGTTGTAAAATATTTTCTAGAAACTAAACTACACGTAGATGAATTTCAGTTTGATAAAGAATCTTTATTGGTCTCACTATAATAGAAAAAAAACATAAATTATGTTGCAAAAATATTTCTATTTCATGATGGTATCAATTATAAGGAAAAAAATAATACCAATAGTAACATTTTCTTATTATTTTTTTTTTTTACATCAAATATCCATCTGTTCTATCCACTGTTTGACTTTCATACAATATAATATTTATAATTTGCTGAAACACCAACTTTGTGTATATCTTTGCTAACATTTCGAATTGCGAATTAGGAATTAAGTGTTAAATAAAAATACTACAAGATATACAGCTGATACGTTATTAGTGACAATAATACTGTAAATAACCAATAGCGTATAATCCTTTTTAAGGAGTTGCACCGTTGGCGGCACCGTGTGTACGGAAAACGAAACGCGGACTCGACCCTTCGCGATAGCGTTGATACGGAAATCCTTTAATTACTTAGGTTTATGTAAAGACAACACGCACTACACGTAAAGCTCGATGTCAAGAGTCGGTTGGAAAAATGGTCGGTTGATGTATATAGGAAACCCATAGGAAACCCCACTCGACTAACGATTTCCATCGGGGAAAACATTGCCCATTAACAATACACTGGTGCGGGTACGCCGTATATCGTTGAAACTTGTAAAACGCAGTGAAAATAAAATACGTAGAGATTCAGATTTAAACTTCGTGTGTACACCGCGTTTAAACGACTCGAAAAGTTCTAAGCCAAACAATATTTGTTTTACCAACACGAAGGATATATGTTATTGTGAACCGAGTGCTGTAAAAAATGAAAATCCTCTGGCTTATATGTGTACTTATAATTGATCGGATTGACTGCAGTACCGAATATAATGTCGCCACGTACAAAAAAAAAAAAAAGCGTACGCGAAAGCCGAAAAGTTCTCGGAACCGTTTATCCGCGTGAATAAATCGTATGCGTTCTATGTTAATCCTGCGGAACGGTGTAACGCGCGTGTACGTACACACGGGAAAATAACGGGATGACGAGAAATCGGAAGGAGTTACAAATCCCTTTAGAAATCATTAAACGAATTTCCTCCACGAACCCGAGCTGCACTATTGCACCGCTGTCATCGCCACCGCTGTACACCTCCTAACATGCCGCTGGCGTAAAATGTCGTCCTGCAACGCATTCGTCCGTGTGACCCATCAACACGGGGAATGATTGCGTTTTCGTATGGGGGGTCGGGTGTGCGTGTGTAAATGTGCAACAATTAGTGTGTGTACAGAGGGTGGTCGATTACACGGGTCGGTTTTTGCGCGAACGGTATGTGTATACACGTATACGCTGTGTGTATGTGTGTGCGTGTGCGTGCGTGCGTGTGTGTGTGTTTGAGATGAGACTCATACTGCTCACTTTGTCATCCTCTTTTCTCTCTCTCCCTCTGTCGCTCTTTCTCTTTTTTTCTTTTTCTCGATTTCTTTTTTTCTTTTTTTATTTTCATTTTATTTATGTCTCCACTCCGAGAGGGGTCTTTTTACACGCGCGCGCGCGCTCGCACGCACACACACACACGCACACGCACGCACACGCACACGCCCGTCCGAGCGCCTGCATACACCCGAGTTAGGAGGGCTGTTATTGCCGCCGCCTTAGACCCTTTTATTGGTGTGGCCTTAAAGGCTCTGCTGCTGCTGCTGTTGCACTCCACTCCACTACCACTAATACTACCACAGCACTGCTGTACACCGTACCGGTAAATTATTTAAACGCCGAAAAACGATGGCGACCCGATGATAATAAACAGGAAAAATATTTTTCCTTCCCTTTTTCGCGCACAACAGGCACTGAACACTATCTTCCGCCGACGTACACACGATCGTATGTTATATCCTCGCCGGCCAAAACAACGACCACGTAAATGTGTTTTCAACACACGTATTACAATTACGCTTATAACGCTTATAACGTCGGCGGATCGTACGACGAAGTACGTAAACCGTTTAATAATTATCGAGTGTATTACACCGCAGAGGATTTTATTATGTTTTTCGCCCTCCCCGTACGAGTGTACAAAACAATACTTTGTCGACGCCATTATTTACACGTCGAGCGCACTACAAACGTTTGTACCGTCCTAAAATAATAATACGATCCATTGAGTCGGCGAAGCAAAACGTTTACGTAAAACACGCTTTTGGATCGACTTCACGATAAGAGATTTAACACAACGATTTAACGGTTGAAAATAAAAGAAATAAACAGAATATACAGACCAACGAAAAATCTCCGGCCGATCACGGTTACATCCAAATCGAAAGGAATAAACTATTATTCGGTGTGTGTGTGTGTGTGTACTTAAAAAATAAGTGTCATCTTCCATGGTAAGTGTTTGTATGTTTTAGAAAAAATTTGTCAACAATAAAATAAAATATGTTTTCATTGTACGTAGTAGGGATAACGTTATGCACGCGATTAATTAAGATTATTGCCAATTGTTTAACAGGTACCCGGGTGACAAAACTAATTACGATTCCGAAAAAGAATTAAATCTTCCGTACAATGTTTTTGTACGCTTCACGTGTAAAAAATATTTACATATAAATATTTGGCGCAACAATTAAGTCGTTTTTAACGTCTCCGCGTCTCCTTTGTATAGCTTAGTCCATTATATATAAATAATATACTCACATGAACCTTCGAGCACTTGAGTATTTATATTCTCAATTTTGTTCCTAAATGCGTGTATACGAGTGTGTATAGGTAATTTGTATATTGTGTATTGTGTATGCGTGTATTGTGCAGTACGTTACAGAACTTTCGACTGATATCATTTCGTAATGATAATAATAAAATAGTTACTCTATATATATTACGTATATTACGCGTACGCATTCATTAACGCGCCTAATTTATTTACTATTTCGTTCGTATTTCCTAATGTAAAACCTAACCACAAATAATTAAAACAACTTTCTATTTTCATAACAGAAGTGACATTACACAGAAATACTCGGCGACAATGACTTTCAAAGTATACAGTACAGTGATTGTAATATTTTAATTTTAAAGTATCGTTTATAACTCGAAATCAATACATATTATTATTTTCCGTTGAACGGTTAATAGTAAACATTAATGAATTGCAGTACTCTGATGGCACGAAGTCAAAGACTTTTTATGCTGGTAACGGGAATTAATTCCAACGTATTTTGCATTATAATTTTAATAAAATGAAAGTGAAAAAAAATGTTACTGAAAACCAATTTGTTTTAAAGCATAATGTGTTTTCGATTTTACAGAATTAAATGCTTGGTAAATATTGATTAACGTGAATATAAAACAGTGTATTATTTACTCTTTCATTCTACAAATATTATAGTTTAACACTATTTTGTGTTTATTACATTCCACGTACTGTGATTATTATTATTCAACATGTTTTTTTTTTTTTTTTTTAACAGAGATTATGGTCTGGGGTGTGATAACAAATGATTTTATAAGCATAGATTTAATTCGAATTTGATTTTTACTTAATTAATTTGTTGAACCCGTCGAAAATATCAGAGGTTTTCTCATTAATCAAAAGTGAAATCGCCATGTATAATATTATATAGATGAACAGCTGATAGTTTGATGCATTCGGTCAAGTACCCGCACGAGTTTTACCATCACTATCATTTCCTTCCCCTCCGGGACTGCTGTTGCTGATGCTGCTCCACTTTAGTCGATTGTAGGGGACGAGTCGACCAACCCCTTTGCATATCCCACACATAATAATCCTTCACTTATTCATTGCACTCCAATGCATTCACGTTGAGGGACAGATATCGTCGACTAATTACGGTTTTTATATATTTATTTTGTTTATTTTATCATCGCCATCTTACTGTATGCCTATACATTAAACGCAGTTTCTATACATCGTGCATTTTTTATTTGAACTATTATCCACGTAATACGTACTGTATGTGGTGCGTGCACAACAATGCTTTGAAAATAACGCGTACGGTAAAACGAGTACGTGCGCATAATTTTTATGCGTTCAGAACGTCACGGCATAAAAAAAAAAAAATTATAAAATCAAATCTAAAAGTAATTAATATATCACAACAGTTTTAACTTAACATACTTCAACTACCAGGTAAATAATTATGAAGTTCTACTGCGCAAAATAAGATCGTGCGGTTTATGTAAACGGTGTCAACTTGATTACTAAGTTTTTAACGTGTCTTTCAGAAACGCATAAAAGTATACACACTTAACACGCACACAATTTACATTTGCATACCTACCGCGAACACTGTTTACCGCGGACAGTTCGTAATTTTCAAAACGTGTAATGACAGTCAACTGAATCTTGCTGATTATTTAATTGTTCGCGCTCTACGTTAACTGTCGATCAAATCACTGTCGTGCTGTGCAATTGAAGATTAAATGTGTATCGAAAAAATGCAAACGATCGCGGACCGAGATTATCGCGTATTGAATGCGACGGCGGAAAAGTTTAGAAACTAACACGCCACATAATACGTATACTGCGCAATAAAAAATATATTCGTGTCATCGATTTTATATATCTGATCTCGTGTTGACATCACGTCCTGAATAATGCTGTTTTAGTATACAGAAACCGCCACAAAGCACATGTGCCATTAAAGTCATGGCAACTTTCAGCAAAATGTATAATATAACGTATGACGTGCAGCGCCGCTGGAATATAATGAAATGTTATGCACCCGTTGACCTACAAACTAGACAAACTAATTAACTTGCTCCAGTTTAAATATTGTACCAGTACACATTTATCATAGTGTACATTTATAATGAAAATTGGTTTTGTTTTATTTTTCCTTTTTTATATGTAGTACTCGAAGAGATACATATTTAATAATGAATATAATTCATAAGTCACGCAACAACTAAACGCGAAGAAAAACGTGCGATTTGTGCGCGAATTCAATTCTGAAACATTTATTTCCTTTCAAAATGCAAAGTAGCTGTGAGTCATTCGTGGCACTTTTAAAAAAAAATACGCATTCCTGAATAAAACGGCAGAAGTAATTGTTCTCGGGCTGCTGTACCAAGATCAGAAATCTTCTAAAATATACAAATCGTGTACTTGCGGATCGTTCAATAATTTGCGTACAATAACTCTTCATGGTGCGCTGTATGATGTGTGTAAGATTAATTGGTCAGAACATAACACGTAATGTTTTAATATGTATCAAGTACCTGGTCTTACATCACTAATATAATTTCGTGAATCTGTTTTTTCCGATGAATTTGTCGAAACATTACGCGTGCACGCGTTGCGCGGTACAGTACAGTATTCGGTTTTCTGAAATTTCGATTGAAAACCGAATGAAATAATTATGCACACATTGTGTGATATAATAGTACTAATCGGAGTGCTTGGCGGCAATTTTCGACTGATCGCTGACGATCCTCGTTTTGACGGCGGCAAGATTATCTTATCACTGATGCAACTGTAGTGAGAAGGCGGCAACTGAGGGAGGTGAAGGGCCATCATCGATATTTTTATTAAAATTTAGCCTGTATTATTTTTAATTCAACGTATCCCGAGCGTGTACGGATTAAAAACTGTTTCGCAACCATAACGGTACGTTGTAATCGTATGTATGATCCACACGGGTATATTCGCTCGTAACGGTAACGGAAAATCAATGAATCGCAAAAATTCAAAACTTCATTCGCGCGCGAGCGTTATTTTTCTGTACCTTAAAATGGGTACGTCCTGTTGAAATTTTCACGCGCGTACGCTAGTTTTAGGTGTCTTACGGGCATTGTAAAAGTTCCCACGGACGGTTGTCCGGTGATACTGCGGCACGCACTGTCCGGGCTATAAATCGTAAGTTCTATTTATAATCTATTTGGATGGTTAACCCGTTCGTTCGACCCAGGGCCGGCCCGAGCAAAAACAGTCCACTGGGTAAAATCAAATTTTGCCGCCTCTAAAATGATAATCGAGCATTTATTTTAATTTAGCCCCTTCCCCTATTTTTTATGTGACGTATAAAGTTATGTGTAAAATGACTTAAAAACGATTTCTATAATTATTACTCAAAACCCATCACTATCGCGACTGTCGTAAATCGCAAAAGTGATTGTGTGGTCATTTATATTTTTGGAATAATTGAAAACGACCAGCGTAGACCGTAATATAAAGCAATATAATAACTTTAGACTTTATTTTATTATATAGGTTAAGTGGTTTTCGCGGATATGAATTAATTTAAATATTTTTCATAAAAAACACCGATAGAACTAAAATATAAATGTACGAGTCAATTTTGAAAATGCCGTCCTTACTGAAGTGCCGCTCTAAGCAGGTGCCTAGCTCGCCTATACCTTGAGCCGGGTTCGACCGTTTGCCATTACCGATTACCGCGTTTTTCTCACTACCGTTCCGTCGTCTTTCTCAACGCGCCGACAGCGAACACACCGCCACTGAAACGCGAGATCTCGCGTAAACATGCCAATCACTCGGTTACACTCTCTCTTCTTCTACGCCCGTCCCAAGTAGACACGGTCACCAAATGACGGCCCACGGGCAAGGGAAAAACGTTAAATTCGATAACAAAACCCGTAGGTTTTTTTTTACACCGGCGGTTAATCGATATTATACTTGTTGCCAAGCGTATCTTATCACTCATATCTTAAAGTTTGAATTTGTTTACGGAACGTGTCAATTACACGTCGACGACAGTTCGTCGATTACCGCCGGCTCGCGTTCATTTAATTCCTGTTGTATTACGTTATTACTTGGTTCGTTTTAATTTATATTCCGGTTTTTTTTTTTTTTTTTTTTGTATAATCATGAACAAAAATAAAGAACAGTTGAAAACTGATAGTTTTTTTCCCGAGTAGACGGATTTATATTGTTTTATTTTACTGATTTCTATACATAAAACGTCATTATGAGACATGATACGTTTTTGTTTTTGCATTTTAATATGTTAAAAATATTTCCTTTGAATTTTAATGCCCTCCCCCTCTCGAAAAATATTCAAAACTCCCGATGTGACCATTCAATTGAAATCGCCGACCCCTGATGTATGTGCAAGTAGATAGATAACGACTGTAGCTGCCGAAGTTGTAGAGTGTTAAGTGCAGTGGCGAAAAAACCGCCCGAAAGCCCATATCAGTTATCGTAACATTATCATTGACGTATAGACGTATAATTGTCCGTCGCCGTTTTCTTCATCGCCTCCACACGGGTCGCACGGCCATCATTATCGGAAAGCGCTGGGGCGTCGTCCTGTTCCTGCAGTCGCACAATGATCATTATTAAAATAATAACAATAACGTAAACCACGTTCATATTGTAACCGTTTGCGTGCTAGAAGTAATCGCGAATGTGTTCAGCCGCAAGCCAAATACGGTATTCGTATCACGGTTCATGCACCGCGAATAACAACACACACGCACACACCACGTATACAGCGCGATCCAATAGCATGATCGGACGCCAACGATCGTACTTCCAAAAACGATCGGAGCAACTAGATCGTCGTTCACGTGGCCCACGAATCTTGATGTAATGCATAGTAGAACTGAGTACGGGTTTCGATCGAAACGCTTTGTTAAATGCGTTGGACACGTATAGGACTGGTAAACAGGTACATTTGCTCCAAGGCCGTATCTGGGGGGAGGGTCCAGGATGTCTGGACCCCCCCCCCGAAATTTCTTCAATATTTTACGTATGTTTAAAATGATTATTCATTTTTAATATCAACATAAATATTTTCAGTCAGAAATGACTTAAGTTCTAATTAATCATTGATTGCTTTTTATTTTATGTCATAATGTCATATGAAAATATGATATTAATTTTAACAAAAGAAGATTAAATTTTTTTCTGTCTTATTTTAACCAAATATCAAAAGTTAAAATCTAAAGTTTATAAAATTATAATATACATGATCTGGACCCCTCCCGAAAAAAATTTCTAGATACGACCTTGTTCTCCCGCTGTGGGCCATAACGCTACGCAAAATATCGGCTGGTAAAAGGCAAAATGGGCTAAGCGACACGGTGTATACTACGGAATAACCGACAGTTAAATTTTTCGATCGAACTAACGCTAGTGTTGTTCTGACCATTTAGTGATGAAATTTAGTAAGTACAAGAATTTAGATTTTTCGGGACAAGCGACACAAATGCTATAAAAGTAGGGGACGAGCTCCTTTTTTAAGGGCATAAGCAAAATTGTTGAAAATGTTATGGACTAAGCGACAAATTCATGGTGTTTAGTCCCTACGGTTGTTGCTTATCAACTTTTATAATAATAATAATATGACTTAATATCAAACAATTTTTGATATTGATATAAGTGATTATATGAGTAAAGTTCTTTATACGTCCTAAGTATACATAATTACGTTGCACAATTGTTACAAATCTAATGAACAATTTATAAGCGCCATTTATCACAAAATAAAAAATAAAAATTAGAGCTAAGCGCCAAAAAAAAGGTAAATTTGGTTAAATTCGTTATGATAAAAAATGTACTTAATATTTTAATGTAATAAGTGTCAGACCAACAAGATAACATGTAATAGAATGGGGGAATATATAATTATCTTATTCCTAATGCTTAAATAAATACCGAAGCGCCAACGCCAAAGTTATGAAAATATGAAAATTTTATTTTGCTCTCCTGAAAAGTAGTAATATTGTTGCTTAACCCCTTTTGCCTTTTATCAGTCGATAAGTGAAAAAAAAATCGTTTCCCGTTCGGCAAGTCGATTTACAGAAATGTCGAGAACGTGGAACTGTATTGGGTATCGACCGGCTTAGTCTTAGTCGTGACGATCACGATTTTTTTTTTCTGCTGAAAGTCACTTAAAGCTGAAATACAAAACAAGAACAATGATTTTACATTAAATTTTAAATATTTAAATTTTTCACTAATTTTTTACATTGAAAATTTCTATTAGACATTTTCTTATGTTTTAAACGTAAACCTTTGGCAATTATTTGAAAGTAAATTTTAATATTTTGAAAAGCTCTGTTCCACGTTGACGGAAGAAATTGGCACATTTTTAAAAATACTAGATCATAATTTGTCAGACGTGGTTGATAAGGCAGCGAATGGATTATATTTATGACTTATTGAACACAATAATTATGAATATATTTACGAATAATAATATTAAAAAATATGTCTTTGTCGGACGTGCATTGAGTGGGGGATTTGAATACAAATAACGGTCGAATCGTTTGCAGCCTGTATGTATAATAGGAGAAACCAGGTGTTTTGGTGTGTCTGTTGTATACCACTTTATACTATTGTTACGGTATTTTTACACGTTCAACGCGGTCGAGGAATGGCGCACTGTTAACGTGATCATTAATCAGTCGGAATATCAATAACATATTTATTTTGCTATAGGAGTTTTTTTTTTTTTCAAATAAAAACTAAAAGCCCGAAGTTGTACAAAGTCATTATTGAACTTGATACAACGGCCGATTCATTGTTAATTTGCATAAACATTATATCGCTAAATTGTCACTAATGGTTTGTGAATATTTGTAACAAATAATTACCGATCAACATAATACCACCCACACAAATTTATTGTTTGCGTGTACCGAGGCAATGGAATTGTTGTTTTACTGTATTCAGTTTCAATTAAAACAATTTTATAAACAAATACACAGCAAAATGTTTTCCCTGCGATCCCGCGTTTTACACAAAGCGATAATAAATATTACGGATCAACAGCGATCTTCGGGGGGAGAAAACTATCGCTTGATAATATACCAATCGGCATACGCAAAATAGCTTCACGTTCGAATCGATAAAATCATATTTACTCCGGTGGAGAACAACAATTTTTCCCGTCCAGTATGTTCTCTAACACTTACGCGTTTCCTTTATGCTGGATATGGTTTCAGCGAAATCTGTCGAGCGGTACCCTCGCAATAAATTAAAGCGGTTAAAGTGAAATATTGATCCAAGGGGTGGAAATCACGAGGGAGCCATTTTGAATGTTAGACGGCGTTGGTTAAACATTTCGTCAAAATCCGTTTTACACGCAGATGTGCAAATAAAATGGGTTTCCTGTGTATATTATACACTTATTATTCATGAAGTATTTTACTGATACTCAGACGCAGTTGCGTTTGTTCGATACAGTTTGACTTGAAAATATTTATCGTGAGAAAGTTAAATCAAATTAATTATGTTAAACGCGATGGCGATTGAACGCGCGGATCGAAATCACAACGTCAACAACAAACAAACGATTATTTTTCGATAACATTGTCGTCTTGTAGCGTCTTTACGCGTCGCGATTAATTTCAATAAACATTTTACGCAAAATTCGATTTTATGTTCAAACACACTACGGACAACGTGTAAGTACCACGAAACTGTAGTTGAAATATTCTATGTTTTCTGAGCTTATTGTTCAGACACGACTACAGGAGCGTGATTCAATAATACATAATATATGCTGCGAGATAGCTGTGCCTGGAGTACTACAAATTTACTTCGTATCCCTTTTAAATACCGTAAGATCTATAACAATTCTTTGTGTAAACATTTTCCCGTATTAACATAGTACTTAATTACGTTTTTAATCGTATTACGCGAGATATAAACAACAGTACATCTTTGTTTGCTTGACACCAGTGAACGTTGTAAAAATGAATATTTTATTTCACGCATAAAAAATAACACTTTATAGTCATTGGTCCACCGGTAGGACGTGTACGCTCGTAGCGAAATTGCGAAAATCTTTAACCGTTTATGACGAATCGGCTTGTACGGTTCGTTCGATTATTGGCCGTGCAATTCTTTATTTTCAAATTCATATCCGCTCGTTAACGTACGCTCTGCGAATAACATAACATAATATGCATGTGCATACCTTAGGTTCGTCCGTATTTTATCAATTTTACGGTTGCGCGCTACAGTAATACAGACTCGCAAGCACGAGTATAATATACATAAATATACATATTTTTTATTGCTCTTTTCTAATTTGTATTTAATTTCCCGGCGACGCAAAATTAGTTTGGACTCAAAACGTTAAGCTGTGCGTTAACTTTACATTACAAAATCGTTTTATTATAATTAGCTATTTCGAGCCGAACACCTTTGAAGTAATAATTTTTCCGAATCGGGCCGTTACGACTGCTACGGGTAAAAAATAATCGTATGATACGGATACGAAACAAACGTAACGAAGTTCTCGAATTCGTTTCACTGCCCTTCGCATAAGCCGTTCGACGGTTCGTTACGTGCACCTCTTCCCGAGTTGTCCGTACAGCCCCGCGGAACACGACGTAGAACTTGACCACCGTACGCAACGCACCAATCGGTACCGCACCTCATATCCACCGGGTCGACATGCCCATCCGAACAGCTTGGTCGCGTACTCGACAAAGTTTCAGATTTTCCGCCAAAGATTATGACGTTTTATCGCCCGTTCTATCCCCCGGAAACCGTTTCACGTTATTTATCCAAAATACGATGAAGGTGCAACGATAATTGCATGTTCGTCGCGCATCATAATGCGCGTTTGTCTGCATTTCGCAGCGAACTCGTTTCCGGTCTCGGTCGACGGACCAAACGGTTTTTGCCGATCGTATTACTATTATCAATATTATTGTTATCGATTTACAAAAGTTCAATCTGTATGCTCATAATCTGCTATCGATAATGACCTGTTAACTCGATGTAATAATGAGCATACCGAACGAATCCCCGATCGAGCGGTTTCGCACTGCTAAAACCGTGCGCATAGGCGGACATTTGATCACATCCGTGGGGGGTGCTCAACATTTTTGTTTTGTCCATTAGCGCAAACAAACGTTTTTAGACGCTTCAACCTACTAACTAGTGGCAATATTTACAGACAATGGGAACATAAAATATAAAATATTGAATAGCTACTAATTTTCTTTTTAATTGTATAAATCTATTCCTTTATTTCCTTTATTACCGACAAAATATGGTTTTCTCCAATAACGATAGTCCTCATTGTTCCAGACCATATTCTCGCATACCAACAAAATAAAAAAAGATAAATATCAAATATTAAAATACACAATTTATTTTGACGTCTGGTGTGGTTTGATTACGTTCAGGGGGAGCTTAAGCCCCCCCCCAAGTCTCCTCCAATATCCGCCTATGACCGTGCACGGTTTTACGGTTAAGAGTATGGCAAACGGTATGAATCGCATTGAGGCGAGTTCGGCAACTTCAAAACCTCCTGAATTGTGTCCGAATGTCACACGCGTTATTTTAATAGATCTCGGTGTGCCCGTGCCATCCATTATTCGCAGTACAAAGCGAATTTAAATTACAACAGTTATAACATGCCGGGGGTGGGTCAGACGACCGGCGATCATCAAACGTACGCACTATGGACACGATGGCCGGCAGTGGCGTGGGTTTTTAAACTCTTGTTCGCGCCTCGACTTCTACGCGAAACGTTTCGATTTCTTCGATCACGGTTGTGAAATCGCATATTATTGTTACAATTATTGTTATAATGAAAGTATAGTGTTGCGCTGCAGGGAAAAGCCCAACACAGATTACGTTATCGACGCCGTTCGGTACGAAAGGTCAAACAGCTCTGGTGTTGACCTAATAAGCCATCGGTGTTGGGATACGTTGCGCGAGAAAAGTTAACGTGCACGTGCGATACACAGACCTAGATAACAAATGCAGTGGCGCCGTCTTATCACGTTTACGCGCACATCGATCAGATCCGCGAAATCGTACCTATCTACACCTAACCCATAACTCGGCGGTCGTGTTACGAAAAAAAAATATTATAATAATAATCACGGTCGTTATTTTAATCCCTAAACCCAAGAAACCGCCACAAGATCCTGCCTCATACATACGCATAAGTTTTTTACCGTTCTTTTTTCTAAAATTGTTGAGAAAATCCTTTTAAAAAATCTCCTTTCTCTCACTTCCTTAAAAAACATAATACCGCACACTCAATTTGGATTCGGACCGAAACATTCGATAATTACATAGAACAGTTGATAACATATCCCAACTCCCTAAAAAAAAAACAATTCTGTACAGCAGTATTGGCCATACCTTTGATCGGGTTTGGCAGGATGGACTATTGTACCAATTAAAAAAGTTCTTACCCCCGCCCCTCATTTCTTTTTAATAAAATTATATCTGTTAATAAATTTGTATTTTACTGTCCATCTAAACAATACCTACTCAACTCACCACAATATTAAAGCTGAAGTCCCACAAGGAAACGACATTGCTTTATTTGATTTTCACGCATGACATACCCAAGACCTTCAATACAGTGGCGTAAATACAAGAGGGGATTCGGATGTCCAATTCCTCTCCATGGCCTTTTTTTTTGTAACCGTCTAACATATTTAGGTACTTATTTTAATACTAGTATTTATATTCAATGGTATCTTTTACAGTATATTCTATAGAAATAATACATAAAAACCAGATTCCCCATGCCAGCTATATTTCATAAAAATTATTTTTATAATTATATTTATGGAATTTAAGTTGTAGTTTTCATATGGTTTGCCTTTGTGTGAGCAATTAAAAACAAAGATTGATCTGAAAGAAGCAATGGAACTTTCTAATGATGTTATACACAATTTAGAATTAATAAATACTAACGCAGAAGAAGAGTTTCATAAACTATTTTGACAAGGTGAATTTCTACAATCTTGGTCTAATTTATATAAACGTTTAACCTGTAGCCTACACACAAAACTTAAAAGCAAAACTGTTAACTCTAGACTTCTTATCATAAGACCACTCTTAATATCCAAACTTTCCCTATCTAACACAATTTTCATATACAAAACAATAATTCGACCAGACGGATTACGGTATTCAGTTATGGAGTGACTGCAAAGCCATCCAATACTAAGACACTTCAGGCGTTTCAATCCATCTGCTTACGAGTAATAACGTCTTCTCTCTAGTACTTTTCAAACAATATCATTCACAAAGACTTAAAAATCCTACACTCAATGAATTAGCAAAATCATATTACTTCAAATTTCACACTAACTTAAACTCTCACAGTAACTCATTAATAAAGCAACTATCTTCCACCTCACTTCTGGGTAATGCAAGTAGAAGACTCAAAAGGCCTAGAGACATAATAAAATAATAACTATGATAAAAATACATAAAATATTTAAAATGTACCCGGCCGGGTGTGTTACTGTCCATAAATGTTAATCTCTTGTCACTAACCATTATTTTAACTATAAAATTTACTTATTGTTCTAACTGTTATATATATATATTGTTAATTATTTAAATAAATAAAATAAAAAATATAAAATAATAATAATCATAACGATTATCGACACCACGTTAATGCATCGACACGTTTATACGTTTCTTAAGCGCCGTCTTAAGATGCCGGGGGCCTCGGGGGATTTGAAGGGCCCAAAATTCACAAAATACACAATACGTTTTCAAATCATCATAATTTAAAATTTCTTTTCTTTCTTTTAAAAGTAGTATACTGATAGTAATCGTCGATGATTTATAAAAAATATACGCATCACAATGTACGTATTTAAAGCCCTCCCCTCGACATAAATTAGGCCCTTGGGTCTCACGTACCCTAAAAACGAATCTGGTCATACGATGGTGTTTACGCGTACACGTGTACGTACATCACGCGTGCATGTCCGATACTTGTACAAAAGGATACTACACGCCGAACACCGTACGATCCCTGCGAGTAGGTGACTGTAAGCGTAAAACGTGCAATATGTATTTTTGTGTCCGATTACGTTGCCGGCGTCCTCTGATGTCTCTGATGTACGGTTCTGCGTTACAGTTCACAGCGCAGCGGTAGTGTGTAATAATCAATGGTTGTTAAATAATTATTTTTTCTTTATTTTTGCGATCCGAAGACGTATTTCCGGACGATACGGCAAGAGCACCGGCAAACGGTCGCGTATGCATATATTAAACTCTAATTTGCATACAGTTTAATTACACGCACGCTATTTGTGCGTGCGTTATATCCATACGCGTCCCTCCACGCCATCCCAACTGTCACTGCGAACGAGCCAGCCTGGTAGTGCGCTGTATAAATAGACGTGGAAGGGTGTTAAGAGGATATATACGACCGTATACGTATACCATACGCGTATATTGTTCGGTCCTCGCGGCCGTAACACAATGTGTGAAATATACCTAATACGTGTATCGTCGCATTGTCATACACACGGTGTAGTATAATTTCGTCTCTCTTCGCGATGACGGCGACTTCGTGCCATCGATTACAAACGGTCGGTTATGATATTCCAGTGGCGGACCCCCCCCCGGGGGGGGGGGGGGGTAACACCCCAACCACAAATCAGAAAAAATATATATTAAAAATCAATAATTTTATGAATCACGAAAAAGATTTATTTTCTTTAAAAGTATGAGGTAAAGTATATAATTTGTACTTTTATTCACACAAGAAATAAGTAGTCTTAGATTTAAATTATTGTATTATGTACTTACTATCATATTAATTCATTATCAATCAATGACTGCAATTTTATTAAAAAATATCACAAGGGAAAACATTTTTCAAACCTCCCCCCTCAAACGAAAGTCCTGGGTCCGCCACTGCGGTATTCGTATCCGGAATGTTTTACAGTGCAACACGTCGACGTGTGGTCGTATCCCCCCCCTACAGCCCGTGGTTGTCGCGAGTATTGGATCTTATTGAACGACAAAAAAAAACCAACATCAGATCCTGTACGATTCGCGTTATCGTCCTTACCGAGCGAGTATTATGTTAAACGCTCACAAGACTCTTATAAATTTTATATTAATATTGTTTTTATTATTATTATTATTATTATTATTATATCATAATAACGTACGCGTTGCAAAGCGTTCGCAACTGGTCGCGATTTTTATCTAATTTATTCCGAGTGCGTTTTCCACGTTGATGACCGTGGAAAAAAAAATAAAATCATCGTACATTTATAATGTTTATGAATATGTGTGTATATTTGCGTGTACGATATTATGTACAAAACAGTCCATTGTCCGCCCGAAAAAAAAAAATCGCACACACACGCGCACACGGTTTATAGTACATTATGTATTGTGTGCGCGGAGGGGACTTTTCTACACATCGATTTCCCTTCCTGCACCGACTGCCGTACCGACGCGACCGTGTCCGGTTTAACACACACACAGTCATCCGCTCTACGTAGTAAAATCATATGGCAAAAAATAATGATAAATAATACTAATAATAATAATAAACAGATAATAGCAATAATAATAATAATAATAATAGTAAAAAAAGAGTGAGCGAAAAAGAGAATTGGCTCCCGATCAAGTATGAATACACGGACCTTGGGGTTAAAGACAGCAGCAGCAGCAGCAGCAGCAGCCGTAGCAGAATAGTTTTACTACTTTTTTTTTATTTTCTTTATTGATTTATTTATTTTTTTCCATACGATTTTATATTGTTCTCCGTCAGCTCGGCCGCCGATAATTCATCGAGTTCATTAACTCTGACCCGTTTTATTTTACACGACCGATAACCGTACGCGCGTACACTTATTATAATATTATTTTCACGCGCACATCTTTTTTTTCTCCACTTTTTTTTTTTCCCCCGACCGTGCAATAATAATAATAATAATACGCTCGGGAAAATATTTACATCATATATGAGCGCGCGCGAGCGACGTGTATAAATATATCACATATTGTGCGATGCGCAAACCCGACGGAGCACATACATATATATAGCCTTTTGCCGGGTAAACCGTGCGCCACTAAACTTTTGCCGAGTTTAATATTGTAATTAATTTCCGCGCCCTACCCTAACGCACGGAGATATACGTATGTATATATTCGTGCATAAATTGTACGGCGTTATTTAATATTTTCGATCAAAGTGTTAAGGCAGCGGCGGCGGCCAATGTTCCGCGAGACATGATGTTTTGCAGGGAGGGGGCGAGAATTTCGGGGGTGTTTAACGGTTTTTTTTAATCATTCCTAGTGTTGCGGAGGTATGTTTATCATGATTACATTTAGTTCAATACCCTTGGTGCGCGCGCACAATGTGCAGGTATTCCCACCAACCCTAATTGCGACAATGAGGACACAATGTTTTTAAAAGAGACGGACAAATAAATACTTTCCTTGGTCGTGACCTTTTTTTTTTTTTATCCATTTTCTTTTGCGTACCGTTTACCGTTAACCGTAATTTTCTCCGGCACGGTTACGTCAATAATGTGACTCTTCAAACACTCGGGGTTATGTACGTTCGTCGTGCACAATGGAGAACACCATTTGTTATTGTTGATCGCGATTATTATCTGCTACTCGTAGTACACGTGGAACGGTGATTGAATTTATGCGTGTGTGTGTGTCTCGTTTTGATCGCTTTGTGTCCGATCGTCGTCTCTGCAAATCGTAAATGTTGTGGTTCGTTAGAAAGCCAATGACGAAAATAATTAATAAGCAACACGGTTTCAATTAGATCGATGGTGGTAAAACCGCCGAAAGTTCGTCTTCGATTCGATTTATCGGATTGATCGATTTAACGATTAATCGGTTTATTGTCCTTATCTGCGCGTTTTATGTATAGGTACGAAACACCTCACGACGCACGACTGTTCAATAATTTAATGTAGTTGGTGTGGTACGTATTACATATATTGCATTGATCAGAAAAAAAAAAAAAGGAAAAAACGTACTTTGTTTTCCTCCAAAAGAGGTTATCGACAGCATATTAATGTGATACACTTTGATCAACGTTGTCGCGATACGGGATCCCGCCTCGACGTGGATTATTTTATATCGAAACGTTGACTGGCCACGGTCATTAATCAAATCTAAGTACGCGCAAAAAGTGTTTTTCGTGATATTGTTCGTGGGTATATACACGCACCGTATATAATGTAATTATATACAAGCGAAAGTGTTTAAATATATATATATATATATATACATGAATCAGGCTAAAATATTTAAAAGAAACTTCGGTTGAACTCGAATTCTGTATAAAAAAAAAAAATGTTTTTGGTGAAATCATTTTCTTTTAAAAGCGTCAGTGGTTTATAGGCAATAAGTTTTACTAAGCTTCTCTTGGCGACTTTTCTCCCGTTTCATTGAATTGAAATCGATTGCAAACAAGTCCTAAGTGGTATTGTGTAATGCTTATAGTGCTTTTTTTCAAACACGAATCCAGCCACGACATAATTCTAACTTTATTATACATACACATTATACTATTATTTCCCGAGTATTTCGAATAGAGGAAATCAACAAAATCCGTGTAATATAAGTGCATTGAAATCGTATACAAGTTTATCGATACTCTCATTTGACCAATCGTTCTGAAATTATCATAATTCCTGTTTGAAATATGTTCCGCATACTCTTAATGGATAATGAATAATAAAAATTCGACCCGTCTTGGTTTATCTATAAATTGATATTGGATTATCGCTGAATGTATACATGTACTTAGAGTGTGCAGTAAATTTAAAGTTTTAATCGAATGTGAAAATTATGTTTAAAAAACTTACAAACATAAACATATATTTATATAAATGACGGGTAATTAACATTTAATTCATATTCTATTTTAATAAAATAATTTTAAGTACATTAAAACAAACCACGAGTTTAGAGCACTGCTTTCCTACTTAATGTACTTTGTTCTTATCAAGTGTTCAAAAATATCCAATGAATTAAACGTACTACTTTCTTGGTTATACCACTTCTTAAATAATTGCACTTTATTATAAATTCTTGATTAGTCGTAAATCTCTTTTACGAGTCGCCACAGGAAACATGATGTTTTTTTTTATTTGTTTATTAAATTCAAGTAATATTTTAAGTTAAACGGCGTCACACTGGAGCAGTGGTAAGTTTAAAACCCACTTCAAATATAATTTAATGGATGCAGTTCACTCGAGACCAAAGATTTATTTATCGAGAACAGACACTCGCAGTTAACTATGAATGACTTAATCACAATAAAAAAAAAACGTATTTATCTTTTAGTATGTGCATCACACCCCCACGTGGAGATATTTGATAAATTATTTTCAATTTTCAATAAACATATTCACAATATGCATATCATAATTAAATATAAAACCTTTAATACATTTCATTAAAAGTAAATTGGCATTTTTTAATAAACTTCATGTTTTATACGTACAAGATTTATTTTTTCATTTTCACGAAGTACAAACCGTCTCGTCAAAGAATTCATTTTATTTTAGAAGTACCTCAAATGAATAAGTATTGTACATTCTCAAAATTGTGAATTTATTAAAAGTATGTAGCTGTTGTATTTAGATATGGTTACACAAAATAATTCACTTTAAATTTTCTTTCGGAACATAAAAACAAAACGCATGGGACTTTTTAAAACAATATATCAAAATATATTGTGATTAATATAATATAATTTATGATAAATGTAAAATATTAAATAAAATAATTTAATCTTAATTTCATGAAACTTAAAAATAAAAACTAAGAACTATATTTTGACTTTAGTTTGATAATATTAAACTTTCATTTTAATTCCTTTTTTTATATTATCGAGAAAAAGAAATAAAAATTATAATAATACTTATAATTAACGTATATAATATAATAAGCGTAAATGACTAGTTTGAATCGTTTTAAATTTTCTATGGACCATTTTTATATAAAAAAAAAAATTTAAATGTATAGTATATAAACATATAGTATATTTATATAAATGTACTAAAAATGTAAAACTAATGTATTCAATGTGCTGTTTATTGAATACAAAAAAATCTTTGTAATAATTTTTAAGTAAGACGTATTTTTATCACGGATTGACTTGATCCACAAGATCCGCCTGCGACACAGTCCACCTGTTTTATTTTTTTCATAAAACGTCAGCGTGCAACTAACCGATAAGCGATGCATCGAATCAATACCACTTTAACTTTAACGAGTAGCGTTGTAGAAACTCCACTGCACAAGCCTTATTTCTGTAAAAATATTGGTACTGTCGTCAAAACTATCTGAAAATTCGAGTTTAATGGTAAGATTAACACGAAATGTAAAATGTAAAAACAATGTTATTGGAGTATTTTTATTTCAAT
Organism: Sipha flava; assembly: GCF_003268045.1. NCBI lineage: Eukaryota > Metazoa > Arthropoda > Insecta > Hemiptera > Aphididae > Sipha > Sipha flava. The sequence continues at coordinate 19,458 of NW_020273533.1, read as the reverse complement.
AATACTCACATGTATACGGTCTGTTCTCGCAAACCATTTGTATAGATGGATTAAAAAAAAAAAAAAAAAAAAAAAACGAAACAGCAATATAAACCTACTCCCTGCCTTGCGATTATTTCGACTTGCCGTTTTTCGTCAGGTTCTAAAAAATATCTTTACGCAATTGTTGTTAACGTAAAAATGTACATCGAAGGCTTGTATAACAATGCAATAATATCTCACAAAACACTTTAACCGGTACACGATCTTACATGAGTAAATATGCAATAGTCACTTACGCGAGTAGACAATAATAATAGTAATATCAGTATCGCCGTCTCGTGAAAAGAACCGAACGTGAATCTCGGTCGAGAAACGCTTGTCGGTTTTTGTTCGTTGCCGGTTCAACGGTACACACGTTAACGTGGTATCCATGTACATCTAGGGCCTGAACTAGGGGTTGGAAGACGGGGATTCATCCCCGGGCGTACAATTTTAGAGAGTGTAATTTTTGTAATTATTTACAACTAATTTGATATTTTTAACTTTGTTGAATGCTGTGATTGGGCTAAAACTCAACAAGTATGATTGTATATTAATTATTAGAAGAAAATGCTCATGAAAAGTACTCGATTATTGGTTTATGATAGGGCGTAATTTTAACATTTTCCCCAGGTGTAAAAATTTCTAGTTCCATCTCAGTGTACATAAAAACATATTTTAAGTAATTTTCACTGGGTTGAGCTTTAATAAAATTGTCTAACATCGTAGTTCATAGACGTGATGTTCTTTTGCGGAGGAACATGCAGGGAATATCAACTCCTGTGACTACGGTCGTTATGAGAACGTGTTGGTAGCATTTAATTGTCACTGAGGAGGGGAGGCACTAGCGCCACGTACTTTGTATGTTAAAATGTGCTTTGATGTACACATCGTATCCTGTACGCGCGTCAGTCGACGCGTAGTCGTGCATTTTTTTAACGAGTACCGAAGAGAGCCGGCGAACTTGATGGTCCGAGCCGGGTTTGTGCCACGAAACGGCACATCCGGGTTGACTCGGATTAAGCATTTACACTCGCTCGAGCTTACAATTTTATTTTATTTTACAACTTACGATTTCACGTCGGTCATCAGTCGCTATCGAAATTAAAACCACGCGTTTGTTCGTCTTCTCTTCAAGTGTGAACATTTCTAAAATGAATTTAATATTATTTCATAATATTAATTTAATTTTTTCAATTAATACTCAAAGCAAACAAGTTTTTAATTAAGTACTAAACATTTAATATCGTTAGTAATAATCATCAATATAACACAATAGTTCGTAATTAATGATAAACATTTTTTTTTATTTAAGATTTTTTTAAAACCAAGCCTACTACCATTTTTCGATCATTTCACATCCGGGCCGAACACGTCCGAGAACCCGGAAAGAAAATCGTCTCCAACGATAATTTTCGATCCCGACTAAATGAAAACGGACGTGTTTAAAACTCAATAGATAATTGTTTTCTTGTACACGGACGGTTTCCGGCTCGGACACCAGTAGGGGTTCGCAGTAAATATTCTGTGAGATATTAAATTATTTAACATAAACTCCATACAACAGTGAACAAAAACAACCCTTTTATTGGAAAATTAATCATACTTAATACGTGATTTAATATTTGTTTAATATTTATGCTATTAATATTATATTTAAAATATTAAATTATAACTATTCACAGGTTAGGTTATATATTTTGTGGCCTTAAAATTATAATAATACATATGGACAACTCAATAAAATATTTTCAATAAAAATAAATAGTAAAAAATATACCTTTTTAAATAGTTATTATTTACGAGTAGCTGTTTTTTTTTCGAAAGGAGATGCAGTCTCAAAGTCTCCTCTGACGAGTCGCCCCTACAACAGATGGGTGCCGGCCGTTGGGCAACAGGGGATGTACTGTTACGATCGGCGATCCGAGAGTACACTTTTTTTTCCTCTGCGACGATTATCGTTATCGTTGTTATTATTGTTATTATTATTACCCGTCCGCGGAACACGATCGCATTGCAGCGGACGCAGCTTTTCCCGCGAGAACAACGGTATATTTGCCAGTCTCGTGTGCGTGTTCATCGCGCGCGCACGGATTCACCCCACGAGAACGGTGCTCGTAAAATCGTTTTCGCGACAACCAGTAACGGATACAAGGGGGGTGGGAATCCCACCCTTATACGCTATCGGACGTAGGTACTTAAAATATTAAAAAAAAAAAAAAAAAAAAATTAGACCCAAGAAAAACTTCGTGCAAATCAAAATGCCCGACGAATTATGACAGTAACTCACTTTACTAGCCCCGTCCCTCTTTTTTTTCATTTCTGGACCCGAATCTGACGATAGTTCAGTTTATTTTCCGTACTCCTAGGTGTCACGCGTATATTCCATTGGGCTCATGAGATCCACGACGACGGAACACCAAGTGGCGAGTTATTACTTTTGCATTTCAATATCACAATTCGTCGTGACGACGATACACATTTAGTTATGTGCGGTTGATCGATAAGCTCAATGTACTGCGTACGACAGTGGCGTATATAGGAATTAATTTCGGGGGGGGGTTATGAAAAAATATATACTAAATGAAGGTTATAAATTAACTTATTTTTAATAACTATGAAAATTAGAATACATAAATTTAATTACAGGACAAAGTCTAATTTTCGAGGTAGATTTGCAAAATTATTTATCACTTCTTCAGTGTTTATTGAAATACTTCAATGAATTGACATGAGATAATCCTATTAGTCGATTTTCGCTTGTGCTATTTCTCAAACACGACTTCAATCTTTTCAATATCGAAAACGATCTTTCTGATGACGCTGTTGAGGCTAGTAAAGTTACTAATATTGATATTAAGCACCATATATTTGGAAAAAAATCAACGGATAGTTTATTCAAAGTATCAATAGCAGATTTGGATTTCTGACAAACCACGGAACATTTGCAATTATTCTGAGGACTTTGTTTTGGACAATTTGCATTTCTTTGATGTGCGAGGATGCAAAATTACCCCATACCGGGCAAGCGTAGGTAAGAATTGGGCGTATAATTTGCTTAAAAATTAGGAGAGAGCATTTTTTTCCCATACTAGACAGTTTGGTTTTAATTAATACATTGATTAAAGAAATGCACACGTGGGTCGTACTAACCATAAATTTCGGGAGGGGGGGTTGAATCCCCAACCCCCCCCCTATATACGTCACTGGCGTACGACGATTCGCTGAACAGCTAGGTAAAACGAAATCAAACCAATTATTAGATGCTGTTTACAACAGTCGATAGTCATACTTGTAACTCAAATCTCTCGTGATTGTTTGGTATATCGTTTTTCAAACATCTAGAATCAAACAAGTAATTAATATAAAAAAAAAAATAAATAAATGCAAAACATCAAACGTTTAGGTACACTCTCGGAGGACTTTTTCGCGGACCGAAAAATATCACATCATCATGAAACCAATTAGTTCTTGTTTGGAATACGATCGATGATCGAAAGTACGCGTAAAAAACAGTACGAAAGAATTCTACATCTCTAGTATTACCTGCTGCGCACAAATATGACCCGTCATATTAATTGATAGCATTACCGAAATACGAGTTTCACATATTGCGCAGTAAAACGTCCTGTGGTTAATTGTATTGTAATTGATAGACTTTACATTTTTCCGAGTTACTCGCACAAAACCGTTTTATCGAGCAACATAATCTATTTTCAGCTATGAATTTTTGATCGTAATCCTATATATATATATTTTAAACAGTTAAGTACACGGTATTCATAAATCGATTAAAACGTGTTATATATATTTATAAAACGCACAACCATATTGTGTCAACAATCACTAGTTTGTATTACGCATAGCGTAATAAATCTAAACAAATCGTACTGCAGAACGTGAATATTAAATCAAATAAAACGTACGAAAAGTCGAAAACTATATTTTATCAAACTATACTACGCAGTCTTGAATTGTTGAAAGTATGTATGATATTATAAAATAATACAAAAAAACGCAATATCATCATATTACGGAAAAGTTACGTTGAATGTAACTGTTTAAGAAAACTTTTTATTTCTACTTTAGTATCTTAACACAATGTATGCGCTGCGATATTCTGTGCAATTGTCGGGCTCGGTTGAGTTCGATTGGAACAGTGCATACAGTATGCGTGCAGATATACTGGTGTACAATATTAAAAGCGTGTGATTCGAAAGGAAAAAAAAATCGATGCAAAAACTATTTTCTGTACGAGTGCGTTCGTATTGACTGTTACGAAGTTGACGATGCACATTGTATACATACTTAAGAAAATAAGCATTCCGAACACGATACTGTGTCTCTGGTCAACTATCTCCGGATTTCTCTTGTTGTGATTATTGTAAAGTCGCTCGGCCACACGCGAGCATTTTATTTCGCCGATCGATAACGGGCTATCGTTATTATTTAATAACATGACCTAACGTCTCTGAAGTGATAATAACCACAATAATAATTACACGGTGCGGTGTGTACGAACAATGATGGATAATCAGCACTAGCTTGGCAGCTGACGGTTTTACCCCCTTCGAAGTCGGCGCCGTAATTCTCAAAGCGTTTTTGTTTGTTCGCACACGCCGGTAGTTGATGGGATCTGTTGAACGACTTATGTGATATTATGTTGCTTTTCTTCACTCGAGTAAGGTCGCGGAACTTTTTCACCGCGTTCCGATTTGCATTTTTATTTCGTTTCTTATTCAGTTTCTCCGCCGCTACGCCGTACACTTATTGTTATCATATTAATAATAATAATAATAATAATAATAATAATAGTTTTATTGTACAGCGTTCAACAATGGATTCAATGCCGTTTCAGCCACTCGTACGGTTTGCACCGCAGCGGTGTATTTAAAAATGCGTTTTTTATCATCTTCTTTTATCATTGTTATTATCATTCATTATTTTTGCGGCGAACAAGTTATACGATTCCCCTAACATCGGAGACGGGAACACGCGGTCTGTTGTAGTACAACATGCTAGCAGTAAGTAATCGCATCCATCGACAACATTATGCCCCGGATAATAAAACCTGGTGTAACTATTAATCTATTTTGATCGACATTTAATATACATATTATAATCATTTAAATCGCGTGCAATATTTAACCCACGACGCCGCAATGATCAGGATCTAAAATAATATTGTAAAATTATTATTATCCGAGTTACCATCGTCCTTATTATAATTATTATTATTATTAATATTATTATTATACCCCGTGTAATAATGATACGTTGGACTCGAAATTTTCACTCGTGTCGTGCTTGTAAATATGACGACTAAACTGTTCGAACACGATCGACCTAAGGCGTTCTATTTATCTGTAACAGTTGGTAAATTCTCCCTCTACACGTGTTATACGTGTGTACGCGACTAGGCGAAAAGAAAAAAAAACTTCTACGAAAGTATTTATGCAATTCTGACGTCATTATATATATTCGTACGATCATTCGACCATTAGCTTAAAACTGTTAACCGTTATTTACTTTTAACTGTACGCAAGTTGTAATATCCCAACGGTGTATGTGTTCCTTCGTATTTTAACGCGATTACGTTTTGTTTTTTTTCTACTCTCCGTTTATGATTATCTGTTCCATCGGTTATGTTTGCACGCGCGCCTCGCATTCAATCGGAATGCAAATCATACCGATTTCAAGATAGATTTTATACACACATTGTGCGTCCAGGCTAATTGTAAAAAAACACGAAGTCGAGTGAACGGCAATCGTCGCACATTTAATGTCAGGAGAATTATTTAATCGGCAAAAACTCATTGTTGACACAACGCACAATAACGTACGACGGAAACAGACGTATAATAGTATACGAACGCACTGCACCAGTCGTTTGTGCCGATTTTTCATGTAATAACGACCTATTGATAGCCAATATTCATATTCCATTCATATACGGTATGTAAGACCGTATAGTAGTGATATTGCGTTGGCTCGTGTACTCAACGCGCTTGTCAAGGACACGCAGATTAGTGGCACATAAATCATAAACGGATTGCACAACAAAAACGTATCAAAAACGTATGAACGTTAATTGATAAATAAAAAAAAAAAAAATGTGTTAACTTTTATAATCGTGATAAGCCAATAACAGTAATGATTGGTTTTAAAAATGTTCGTTGACGTTCCTCGAAAAAACCGATATCGACCGTAACTCGTAACATCAAATAATCGATAACTCAGCACTCCGGGTAGCGGTCACGTCGTACGAAATACGTTATGTGTTACTGTAGTGTATTATGTCGTTACAAGTGTTACGGCACAATGGCGTAGCTTTGAAATGTTATGTTATGCACACAATACGCATTAATCACGTTTGTTATTTCGATGTGAAATACTCCTGAAATGTCGAATCTCGCGGATGATTAGTCGAACAATTGACGAGAATTTCGAGGTCGTCTTTCCGAGTTCGATAATATAATCCATACTGTACTAACGTACACGTTAGCGTACCGCGATAGCATACGTTTTCCGGGTAAATATTATTTGTTTATTAAATTCGTTTCGTAAAAAAAAAAAAAAAACAGCGTGCAGGATAAAAGTACGATTTTAGTTTATTAGGTTTGGGTAAATGTGATGCAGGATCGTACATTGAATATTCGATATAAATTTGTATACCACCGCTGACGTTCAAAATTGGATCGCGAGAAATTCCAAGATTTTAAATTCGTTTCGCGAGGATTCAACATACCGCACATGGGACTGTTTAATAATTAACTTTCGAGTACGGTAACGGAAACTCTTGCGTTGAAAGACAGGCATTTCCACTTGATTTTTTCTCGTGATCCCGGACGCAAATCCGTTCCGTTTGTAAATAAGCTCGTATGAATGTGTACATCCGACGACCGTCTTCGTTTTAGTAGCCGGATCGCACACATCGTCACGTTTGATTCCGGTTGATCACTAAGGTTTCGCATAGCCAGTACGTAACGAGCAACCGTAAACGAAGTGATCTGGAGTGTTACCGGGATTTCGTCTATTAATCCAACTTAACCCCCCCCCCTCCCGGGATTCCGGGATCGACACGTAACACGTGATGATCGACAACGTGGAGTGACCGACCCCCGCGAAAGGGTTCAAAACCGTTTCTCGGTGTTACGCGGTACGCGTACATCTCGTCACGATGAAACGGTCGCGCCATCGACCGGTTCGTGTGACGCGCGTCCGATCAACGATTGCGGCGCGGGGCCTCGTAATCCAATATTTACGATACTTAACGATACGGATATCGGGTGACGCGCGTACCGCGGCGAGAGGGATTTTATTTACCTTCGTAATACTCGTTGACGCGCCCGGAACGTCTTTCGTCCGGACGGAGGGGGGGGAAGGAAATCGTACGTGCCGTCGCAACGAAAATCCGTGTACAAAATGTGTGCGCGCGCCCACACATTTGTACAATAAACGTTGGGCGACCGCACGCACAATCGCGTACACAAACACCGGCCGACGACGACGGTCGGACCGACTGACTGACAGGGTGGTCCCGGACAATGAGTTTTTTGTTCGACCACCAGAAAGGTCATCAATAAAACGTGTGTGCGCCAGCGGTCGCCGCGTTTTCGTGTGCGCGGGCGAGGGTAACGTTCGCCGTAGAACGCGCGCGCCATTATCGGGGCCCGCCGACCAAATAATGTCCGACTTATACGTATACGTAATATTCGGTACGAAGATAACGAAACGCGTGTTTGAAGTAACGTCCCGACACCGTCGGCCGATCGGTGGCAACCGTTCGGTCGCGTACGCCGAGAGTTGTTATTTTTTTTCTCCCCATCGATCGTCGCGAGAAAAACACGTATTTTTGCCGTCAAACGTACGCAACAACCGCCTAGGGCCTAGGTTGGCCTAGGCCCTAGGCGGTGGAAACCCGTATTCGTCCGGTTGCGTCGGCGCCGACTTTGGTGTTATTTTGATTTTTTCAATTTTATGTTTCGAACACCGCAACGGATAAACGAGTACTGTTCCGAGGACACAACATATTGCGTAGCGCAGAACGTTCGGTTTTGAGGGCCAACGACAAATTGAGTACGTCATTTTAACACCGGACGAGTATCGAATCGATTGAATCGTACCAAGCGGTGTAACGATGTACACCGTAAACTTAATAAATGTATCGTTGCATTTTTTTTTTTCAATTCAATCGATCAACAGGGGACGATGTTACGTTAAAACGTTAATTGCTTTTCGTCCGTGTGAACTGCGTACGCGTTTTACCGATACGACCCGTAAACCGTGTTCAACGCCTACAGAACGCTTCTGAAAAGTATTTGTTTCGGGACGAAGTTTGATTTTCGAACGAAACGGGTTCTGATCACCGTGCAATATTAATTGTTCGCCGTTCGAAACACCGAAGATGAGTTGACTAAAGTTAGTATTTGCGTGTTTGTCCACTGTTTCAATCATTCGCTCCTATGTGTTTGTGATGCGCTGACGCGCAGAAAAAAAAAATCGAAAGAAATACCGACGGTCGGCGGCGGCTACATGCGAGAACGACAGCGATCTTGTTATAAAATGAAAATATATTCTCGTACGCGCCCGGAGAGATTATTATTTATAGTCATTATAAACTCAGATCGTAAACTACTCGTCCAATCATTACTATTTCGGTCTGCCGTGCACCGCCTCGGTCTCCGCAACGCGCAACGTTTAACGTATCGTACACGTAAATGTGTCGTACGCGCGCGCACACAATGTTTACGTGTACCGGAACCCCGGTAGTAGATTGGTAAAAATCGAGTATAATATTTGCGGCCAGTTGGGTACGGTATGCGCGCGCAGCGGTGTCGCGGATTATTTACAACGTTGTCATTTTACATCAGAACATGAATGTCGTGTTATTATTGTCTTGATCATGAATTTTGTGGTTGAACTACCGAAAAGTTTGGGGTGGGTGTCATTTTATTAGGATGGTACCTGGTAACTGGCCGCGGTAGATAATATAAAATTTAGTAGTTTAATAGAAATTACGTCTATTTTTGTACCTAATATGACTTTTCGGTTGGTGGTAATAACTATGCTTGAACCATCAACTGAAAAATGTCAAACCGCCTATGATTGTTGTCGAAGAGTTGGTCTCACGTCTCGTGGTCTGTTTACCGAAGAACCGGTCAAAACGTTCTGTCGATTGTCCATCGTCTACCTCAGCGGCCTTACCATCGCCCCTCGCCGTACACACGATTACGTAAGATTTCCCGTAGTCAGTGCCGGATTACCCGTTAGACGGAATAAGCGCCCTCCTTAGGGCCTCACTCATTTAAGGGACCCTATGAAAAAACAATATTTTTTTTTTTTATTTAATAATACTTGTATTTTATTTACGAATTTACGGGTCAAAAATCATTACAAAATATAATATATATATATATAAAGTTATAGGTTTTATACGCAGTAATAATAATAATAACATTATTTTGAAAAAAATAGGAATAATATAATAATTAATTAATTTTTCTTGCAAGTAAAATATTTAATAAACATAATTTTATTTATTAATAATAGTTAGTTGTTATTAAAACTATTTGTTTTAATTATTAGATAGTAAAGACGTATTATTATTATTAGACGTATGTTAGAAATAATTTTGTAGGGCCCAAACATGTAATTGCCCAAGGGCCCACAAATGTTTGATCCGGCACTGCCGATAGTGTTTAATTTTTAGGCTACAGATCATGCATACCATCACGGTCCGTACTAACTTATCGATTCGTTTCCACGTTAAATATGTCGTGCGTTCCCTTCGAGCTTTTGATCAATTGACAGTGGTCGGCCGCGTCTGTCGGTGCTCCTCGGGTGCTCCTCGGTTCTTTTTCATCCCGCGCCTAATGACACCATAGTTAATTTCGGTTTTTTTTGTCGTAGTACTAATTGTTTTTTTTTTTTACTCTCAGCCGAGTTCGCGTTTAGTTCAAAGTAAAACGTTTATCGACGAAAATATTTTTGGAATTTCCAAGAACAATGTTTTAGATGTTGGACCCTAAACCCCACGCACATAATGATCGATTGTGGTGCCTAATTCGTAATTCGTTATGAAAAAATAAAAATAAAAAACGATTGAGCGTACCGATGTAATGTCAATAACCGTTTCGTCTAACGGAGTGGACACAAATAATCATAATAGGACATCACAAAATCATTTCTTAAACACAAGTGCTTCGATTTTATAACAGCTATAGAAACTATATTTTGCTGTCATTCAAATAGTTTTATTTGTCAGAGAAGAGCTTGAAAACAGATTTCTACTAAATTGTAAAAAGCATGCATTTATTAAATTTTCCCGCACCAATTGTTCAGCCATTTTATTCAGATCAAAATGATAATGATGAGTCGGATGATAACAGGGAATGCGATAGCGATGACAACAATAACGACAATAAAGAAAAAATTCAGATTCAGACACCGATTAACATGAAGACTTTCAATTAAAAAAAAATATTTTTCATATTTTTTTTACTTATGCCTAGCTAAATACACATTTAAAATACTAAGAATCTAAAAATATATAAATTAATCTTATTTAAGTCTTTTTTTTTTTAATTTTTTATTAAAAATAAACAATCTATACAAGTAATGTACAATAAGCTTATGTATTAAGGGAATACAGGACGTGAGAAATTGAATAAGAAGCCGCCCACTATCAACACTTAGCATGAATTATTTATATACTTTAATTTATTTATTTTTTTTTAAAGCTTATGGTTGAATTGTATATATTATATATGTAATATGTATGTATGTATGTATATATATATATTAAATTGGTAGTATTAGGAGGTCATGACACCATTTCCTTTTTAACCTGCACCTTGGATTACCTGGGAAAGTTAGAGAGGAGAGGTTTTTAATAAGAGGATTTTGGTGGGATAGAAGTCGAATACGGAAACGCAAGTAAAAGGATTGAGCTTCTTCGTTGATGGTTTTCATGTGTAAATCATTATGCAATGTTAGGTTTGAGATGTACGGTGATGCATTGGAGAGTCGACGAAGAGCTAGCTTTTGGTTGGTAATACTTAGATTTTATTGGTGTTGGACGTTTTTGCTGAGTCCCAGAGCTGTATGCCATAAGCCCAAATAGATTTCAGGAGGGTTTTATAAATTAGAAGTTTGACTTTTAGATTTGTTTTATTATTTCTCGATATTAGAGGATGAGGATGCGCATACGGGCGTTGAGAATCAGTCTTTTGGTTCGTATATGATTTTTCCATGTTAATGGAATTGAACATGTGCTGTACCATCAGGGTGGTTAGATTTAAGTAGGTAATAACATGGGATAGAAATGTGGGAATATTTGGTAAAATGAGTTTCTGAGATTAAAGCGATATCTATGCGCTTGTCAAAGAGTACTGCCTGGAGGTCATTGACATGATTTTTTAGGCCGTTAGCATTGAATATTAATATAGATAATGAATTATTAGTGTAGGAGTTATTCATTGTTTTTATTTAGGAGTGAAGTAATAACTTGTGTCAGAAGAGCCTATAAAGGAAGACATGAGTTGAGTTAGGTCGGAGGGAGGAGAAGGTTGAGGTGGTTGACTAGCTCTGACCTGTGCATAATTTTTTATGGGATTAGATTCATTTTTTTCCGAAAGATTAGCATGTCGGTGGCTTTTTTTTACATTATAAGGTTTAACATTTGGTTTGATAGCATCATGTAAGAAATTACTTTTAGTGGTCGGCGTTTTTTGGCGCTGGAGTTCTTTGTAGACGCTGCAACCACGGTAGTTGGCTGGATGATCTCCGAGGTACAAATTTGGCAGGGGATTCGGGCAACCTAGTGCATTCGGCCGTGAATGATGCGCGCTGCATCTGACGCAGCGTGCTGAATAACCACAATACGCCCGGGTATTGCCGTAATTTTGGCAATTTTGACATTGGCTAATTAACTTAGACTTGTATGGTTCTTCAACCTTAATTTTTATGTGCAGAAGGGAAAATAATTGGTAGATTTGATTAAAGTGGTCGATGGATTCTAAATCAACGAAGAACAGCGGGAGTGGGTGTTTGCTAATCTCGTGTAGGACATTCATGACTTGTCTGACTTCGAAGAGGCGCGTCTCGAGTTCAGATTTTAATAGTTCAATTTGCGTAGTACGGTACAGATTGTGGATAATTATCCTTATGGGTTTATCTTCAGCGAGTTGGTATGTGTGGTATTTGGCGTTATGTTCTTTTAAATAACGTATTAGAAGTTTATAATATTCGCGATTGGCGGTCTGTATTTTTCAGCTTTGAAGTTATCAACTCTTATCAACTCAATTAAAGTTGTACAGAAACCTGGAAAGTCATTTATTCCTTTCATAAATAGCGGGTGAGGTGGTTTGGCCGGACCGTGATGTCGGGATCTTTGGATACCACGTATGCGTTAGAAACCGAGTCGGTAGGTTCGGCAATCATAAGTGGTTCATAGCGATTACGTGTTGAGAAAAAAAGCTTTTTGGTTTTTGGTTGAGGATTTTTTGCAGAAGAGAGATTGGAGATGGTAGAACCGGATTATGATTAACTTGACAGGTTTCTTTTACCTGTTTGAGTAGTCCATTTTCCATTTTCAGGGCTATTCGTAATGTTGTGTTGGGTACTGTGGCCTGGGTTGTTCATTTCAGAGTTTTGTGTTTCTGCTAGGTGAGCGGGTTGTATAGTGTTGGTATTTTTATCACATTTGATAAATGGCTAATGTTTGTTTTGGGTGGCATAATTAGTGAGCGAAGGTCACGAGCCGCTGACCGGTGAACGCGATAACGTGCTACTTGTGCGGCACAACGATAATTAGGTAATCGCACTTGTCAAATATTAGAAAAACTACATTTTTAAGTACGACGGAAACAATAAGGACAACAGCTGATTCAATTATTGACAGTTGATTACACTCGGCGTTGGCTATTATTTGAGCTAAATTTTAACTTTATAGGTTTACAAAAAAGTAGAAACAGCAGCGATTACGCGTAACTAACATAAAGAGGTGTGCGTCGTGCGCAGTGCAAACGGTGATTGTATTATTTAAACCTAAGAATATTTTACGTCGATTATTAAGTATTATGATTTAATGCCAACTTTGATAGTCTATATGCTGTATTGTGTTGGGGTTGAGATATGATGATTTCACGCAGTGGATTCGAATTGATCAGAGGGAATAAAAATCCCCGTTCGTCTTGGTTAACTCTCCAATTCAAGTGGTTTGCGGATACGTTTTTCATAACGCGTTGTGCGGAACAATTATAACTGAACGTTTTTTTTTTTTTTTTACTATCTGTATTTTCATTTTATGCAACAAGTAAATTTGATAATTGTTGAATAACGGGAAAGGGAAGTCACCCATTGGCAACACCGCCCCGTTGAAAATTTTCAAGGAAAAGTAGAAGCCTACACCAGTTGCCTTTTAAGGCACTTGGAATTTGCTCGGATGGAAGATGAGTGATAATATAATTTGAGCGAGGACTGTAAGTTGTATGGGTTTTTTGTAGGTAAGCGTAGTAAGTTTATTCAAAGATTGAACGTCATTGTGTGGAATGTATCGCGTTGGTCGAATAATTAAAAATATAAAATATTTATTTCGTCGTCGTAGTCATATTGTTAAGGCTACGCGTCGCGCGTACCGTATCTAAATTGTGTACAGACGTATAAATTATGCAACACGTAGAGGTACAATTTTAGAAGCGGAAGAGACAATCAGTGCCGTTCCTAAGTTCTGTGAGGCCCTGGGTATCATTAGAATTCGAGGCCCAACAATATTATATCGAAATCCATAGTTACACCACAATAGCGGTCCTCAATCAATATATCTATAATCTATTTATGCATGGTAAGTTGTATATATATATATATTATTATATAAACGCGAGGCTCTAGGAGGCACGAGGCCCTGGACAAGTGCCACGTTTACCCTGTCCTTGAGACGGTACTAGAGACAATGGTGGTTTGAAGTAAAACTGCATCCCATTGGACGACCAAAGGGTATCGAAGGGACGTGTACGACGACCTTATTCAGCGAATGTGTGAATGTTATTCGGTGAGCGGTGCTGTATCGAAGGAATTCCTTCGGTTTGGACGCGATTTTTCGATGTTTTAGTCTTCGTCGACATTTGGTGTCATAATAATTTTAATAATATTTTAATATTTCAATAATTGTATTAAATCATACACGATTTCTTATAATATATTTAAATGATTTACATTTATAAAAAGTATTGGAGCGAACCCAACACTATGGGTTCAAACACATTTTGAATACAAATTTAGACGGTTTTGTACTCTTCAAATGAGAACATTGTCACAAAATCAGCACTTGCCGTCGACAAGTCGTCGTCGCTCGAAATCGTTTCATTGAACATTTTCAGTTGTTAGTTAAATTTCAAACGTTGGAAAACATCAAATCGCAGCGCAAACGACGAAATCGAAATGACTTTGGGGACGGTGTGCTAACTTGGCTCTCGGATCTGACACAGAACGCGGTGACGTTGACGTTCGGTCTCGTCCCGGTCAGGTTAGCGGTGCGGACGTAGTGTCTTGAAAGGGCGTATGCGCCAAACACCGGCGGCGGCTTCTGGAGGAAAACAACGGGTCCGAAACACGGCCGACGAACCGTGTTATGTTTTCGGGGTCGCGTGTCCGGCGGCGGTTTCGCGGATTATGCGCGATCGCGCGTCGTGCGTTACCATCGTCATCACCGTCGGTGCATGAACATACGTAACGTGTACGAAAGAACATTAATCGTTCCGCTTCCGCACGGCGAAGACGGCGGATATTACATCGACATCAAACGGTTCGACGTTTGAACGCATTTCAATTGATCTGCGACGATATCCAATTTCGGTACGCAATGAAAATTAAAAAAAAAAAAAAAACGTCAACCAAAACGTAATCGCGACGTGCGGTGCGAGCTTTTAAATCGGACCTGCACGTGGTCAAGTGATTCTTATGTTTTATTATAATAGAATACGGTTGTCCGCGGTCAAAACAACCGTCATTCGCTTTCACGTCGTACAATGAGAGTAAATATTTTCGTTCGATATCTTCCGAACGCAGGGATTGTTTTGTTTGTCAACTGTACCGGAACCCGATAAACGTAGTACACGGACGTCAACAGTTGAAAATCGCTGTTTTATTGCCCGCGCGTAAACGATCGGCATTAACATTTGACACGTCGACGAACCGCAATCGATTCCTAGTGGTTTAAATGTCCTTTGCACATCAACTAGACGTGACGTTGTACCACTGTGCCCAGTACACGTTGTAAGTGTTCGCCGAACGTATACGCAAAGGTATACGTATGCGCGAACAGTGTTTAACACTCCTCGGATCAGATGAGCTACGAGGGAAATCAAAAGTATACGTCGCGGACCGTCCGATGAACGAGTTTTGTATTTTCCGTTTTTATGGTCGTTTTTTTTTTTTTTTTTTTTTATTGAAACGACTTCGCAGCTACAACACGACTTGTCGCGATACAAACAATGGACGCGTGTGGATGTACTGTTCATCGGCAATAACGTTTCGGGCCGCCCGCGTTCGGGTTCGCGTCAACGGCAACGGGAAGCGGTAACTCGCGAGCTCCTACGCGGGTCACCGACGGAACAGACCTGCAGTGGACTTTTGAGCCGTCAGAACATGTGTTCGGTTTGACCAGGTCCGTTGCGGGAGGGTTACGAAAAACCGCAGGACTACACGTGCACAGGCGTTTGAGCCGGTCAGGAGAGCGGAGGCCACGAGAGGACTGGGCGACGACGACGACTAGTGTCTTTGTGTGTCCGTTCGGTGAAGACAATCATGCGTGAAGTAACTGTAGGCGTTATGCACGGACGAAACGAGAATCTGTTTACCATGCGTTTCCGTTGGATGAACTCGACTGGAATGCTGCGCGAGTGTCTCGCGTGATTTCGATTAATCTTTAACGTGTTACCTACATCGTTTTTTTTTTCTCTCTCTCCGTCTTCTTCGCTCTCAACTCGCACGCGTTGTACGTATTTGCATGTGCGTGCGCGTGTAAATTATATTTGTACCGACCGTTCTCGCGATGCGCATATTTTTATTTTTCTACTGTCGTTGTCGTCGTGCGCGGTCATAATGTGCACGGTACACGGACATTTCCTTTCGGTACTTTCGTTTGTTTCGTATTTAATTCCATACGTTTATTTCTCGCACGCGTACGCCACCGTTTTACGTACATGTATACGTTTGTATTTATAATATGTACGCGATGCACTTGGCAAATCGTACGCGAACGACTCGAAACGGACACCGTCGCGACGCCATTGCCGCTGCAGGTCGTGCACACCACCGCCGCGCGTTCGGATCGGGTATTTACTTGTTGTCGCGACCGTCACGGCGATTGTATTTCTTTTTTTTTTTTTTTTATACGGTTTTTTCTTCTCATCGCGCCTCCGTTCTCCCGGTCGCCCGCCACTTTCCCCTCCTGGAGTTTTGACTCCATAACCCGGTCGTTCACAACGTATTATCGGCTAATATAACTACGTCGAGACTTTGACGCGTAAAAAATACGCTCGTTGTACAATGCGGTACAGTGCAGGTGCACCGCACAAGGCGGGGTTCGATCCTCCTCACCGTCGGAATCGTAAAAAAAAAAAATAATTATACTTACACCCCACGTTTAACAATCGATACAGTTTTCGTAAAAAACGTACTAGACATGTACGAAGGCAATTGACCACGTTTCCGTTCGTCAATAGTTTTCGTTGATGCAGATAAGTGGCGGCCCTTGAAAACCGTAAAACCGTACCGGGAATATTAATTATTATTTTGTCCAGGACCAGTCGACATAGCGATCCAGCCGTAGGCGATGGCAGTCCAAGACGGGAACGTCTCGTTTGCCGTGCACGTTGAACTGGAGACAAAACCGGAAGCCTGTGTGACCAGAAGAAAAAAATAATGCGGACATTTTTCACGCGCTATGTGCGCCGCGTATTTATAACATTTTCGTTTCGACGGAATCCAGCTCGTGACGGGGTTTTCGTGTACGTAAACGAGAACGGCAGATGGCTCGTCGGCCCCGGCGGCTGCGGACCCCTTTGCGTTCACCGCGGTAAGTACGCATTATTTTTCTCTTCTTTTACCGGTGCACGAAGATATTTTTATTTTATTTT